>NC_081558.1:145985120-146150420 GCF_022355385.1 Mustela nigripes | reverse complement strand
AGGGCCTGAAGCCACCCAGGATCTTATCGCTTGTCTTCAGCCCTATCGCTTGTCTTCAGCCCTGATAAGATTTGCTTGTCTTCAACCCTGATAAGATTTAGTCCAGTCAAGAGCTTGGCCACCACCTCCGGGAAGGCCTCGGGATGTACTCCACCCTAGCCTGACTAAGGCTCTACTGGCCCTGGGAACTGGGTGTGGTGAAGGGGTGGGTTTTCCAAAGGATTTGGTGATTTTGCACCTGGTGGACCCAGGTCTAAATCTGAAAGATACCTCCCAATTGCAGGAGATTTGGGGGCATGGGTATGAAAGAAGATAGTATCCTGGAGAGCAAGGAGTAGCACTAGAGATGTCTCAACTTCTTGGAGCCCACTGTGCCCAGAAGGGGAAGGCAATAGCTGAACTGCCCAGCTTTCTTAAGGGGGAGAGGCAACCCAAGGAAGAAGAGTGGACACTTTGGATACAAGCTGCTCTAAGTCTCTGCCACTTCCTGGCTGAGGGACTCTGAACAAAACCATTTAAACTACTCCAACTCTCTGTTTCCTCATCTCTAAAATGGGCACAAAAATAGAATCTGTTTCAAATGGTGTTTTTTGTTTGTTCGTTAGCTTTAAATAGGACTGTGAAAGCAAAACGGGTATAGAAAGTGCACAATAAATGCACTTATGTGTTGGTATTACTGGTGCTGTTGTTTTTTTACTCTAAATGCTGACATAGGTTTTGCTGTTAAGGGAACCTCAAAGCATAAGCTCCCAGTAAGTGTTTATCTGGATCCATGCCCTCACTCTGTTAGCGCTGAACATCCAAAAGTGTACAGCCTTGGACCCTTGGAGCCTGACAGAGACCTGGACAATCCCAGGATGGGACCAAATCCCGCGACCGCCCGCAACCTAGCTCCACAGGGTGCCTGGTCACCCCACTCCTTTTCCCAGGCAAGCTGCAGAACCCCAGGTTACTTCGGGAAGACCCGGAATAGCCCCAACTCTCCTCCCTTAAAGGTGCACGGACCCCAGGAAAAAACCTCCAAAGCTGAGTTGGAGAAGACCTTTTGGAAAAGACGAAGCGATGCTTTTCTATCTTTTGGAAGTGAAGGAAAAAGAACCTGAAGAAGGAATCAGAGAAAGATGCTCGGGAGACTGAGAGCGTCAGCCCTTCACACTCGAAGTTCACACCTCGGTTTTCCCGCTCAAGTACTTTTATTTTCCGCAGAGGATGCCGGGAGAAAACACCCCCCTTCTTCTCGGCTGACCTGAAAGGGCGTCGGGGGTGGGTGGGTGGCGGCCCTTGAATGGAAGTCGCAGCCCTCAATGCTCCCGGACCCTGGATGAAGGAGACACAGCAGAGCACGTACCTCTGAATTACACGATAAAAACCAATGTCCCCATTTTTGGGGAGGCCAACATGCTAAAAACCCACAAGATGTGGGGCTGGCCCGCATTTACCAGCATTTAGTGGCACATAAGCCCTTTGGCCGCCACTTGGAGTCCCACACTTATTTGTGATGTTTGAAGCGTGGAAAAGTCGTTCCTGGGCTCTACCGAGTGTGGGGAGCCAATGAGGACTAGATTTCTGTCAATTTTTGTCTACCCTGGGTATCTTCCTTCTCATACTCAAATTAGTGCACTGTCTGGTATTCCAGGTGCAGTGGTCCACGTCCTCTGCCACCTCAACAACGTGGGTACCACAAGTCCAACTCTGACCCGGGCTCTCAGAGTCTTGCCCCCGTGGGGGAAGCTGGACCCTCTGTGCAGTCGCCAGGCTCTCTTTGCTGATACCCCGCTGTTGACAAGGCTTCTTTCCATGCAGGTGACAGAATTCCCAGTCTCTGGTCACCTTGAATATTTTTATGCCTTCCAAAATGGAAATAGGAGAGGGAGGAATAACCTGACAGGAGTACGTGTCTTGGTCGTTTGTAAGTGGGGGGATATCGATTTGGTTTAACCTGAAGATTTCTTCAGCTTTAACTCAGAAATGACCTCCTGGTAGCCAATAGAATTTTGTGAGGGTGGGGTGGGGTGCGTTTAAATAACTGTCCTGACAGACCCCTGACCTTCTGGGCTGAAGATTTCTTATGATTAATGAATGGCTGTTGCTTTGTGCTTTACAATTATAATAAAGCTACTGGGACTCTTCCCACTTAAATAGGTGAGCAGCTCAGACATGATGAGTGGTGGTCTGTCCAAAGTATTCATTTTGCCTCGACTTTTATGACACCCCATTCTAACAACTTGGCGGGCCAAAGTTTGCTCACAAATCCCACCTCCACCCCCAGTACGACATCTCTCTTACTCTCTCCCTCTTAACTCTCACTTGTTCTTGGCTTTCTGGGTTGGTTCTGGCTTCCTGGGCAAGTATCAATGGAAAGGAACTTGGGCACAGGGTGGTTGGTGCACCCGCCCGAGGTGGAAGCTTTCGCATTAATTGTCCCAATAAATTGAGATATAGTGTGCATAATGCAATGGAGCAATATGGTTATAGTCCACGTGTATGACTTAATTAAGCTATTTGCAGCTTGATGCTGCAAGTCAACGGGTGTGCAAGTGGATTAACAATTGCCCGCTCCCTTATCCTCAGGATGGCGCATAATTACTTTACTAGCGGTACATATCAATTTTTGATGATTGCGGAAGCCATGCTCGCTACACCAAGAAGCCGCTTAATAACTCTCTGCTGTGTATTAAAAAAGTAGTGTTTGGAAATATCTCGAAGTCGCTCCCAACATTTTTATAGGTTCTGATTGTGGCCTTTAATGGGCCGCCGTTTTATTCCTGATATATATTTTATAAAGGGGCAAAGGCTAAACTACAAGTCCGTGCTCTGAGAGGGAATTGGAAGTCCGCTTCCTGCTTTCCACAGCGAATGCCTCTCACTCGTTTGCTGGAAGAGGACGTAATGGACTTGTATAAAGGCAAAGGCTTGCAACTGGGCAGCCACCTTTGACTCCTTTCTCTCTCTCTCTCTCTCTCTCTCACACACACACACACACACACACACACACACTCCTTTTTCTACTTAAGATAATCATGAGAGAATGTGAGCTCTACCTCATTCCAGGACTCCCTTCTCACCTCCACAAACGACACTCTGTCCCAAAGGATGCATGCCCTTCGTGGGCAAGGCTAAGGGAAGTAAGGCGTCTGGTGGCACTGCGGGGTAGTGTGTACTAACACGAGTTGATAAAATTTGCAAGAGAGCTAATAAAATTACCCAACCTGATGACAGAGACATTGACATTCTGGCTTCCTGGGCTCCTTGCCCTTTGTTTAGAGTAAGATGGCGCCAAAGCCCCAGCTCCCTTCCACCCACGGCTGGGGTGGGTGGTGATCATGTTCATTTGTTCCATGTGATTTACTATTTGAATCTTAAGTCAAGACTGGTCGTTTGACCTCTCTGGATTGAATTAAATTCATCACCTATAATTTTATTAAAAAGCCCTGTGGCCATCAATCATAATGAGAGCATCGGGAGTCAACATTTTCTGGGGAAATGTGTCAACTTCACAGACACTTGGCACATTCCTGTCCTGGGCTGAGCAGGAACATACCTGCGGTTCCCTCTGAGCATAAAGGATCAATGAAGCATCTATTGGGTGGTGGTATTTGGGAGCAGTTCTTTGCCTCTCTAGGACCAAAGCTGGGTGAGATGGTGTCCATCCCCTGATTTAAACCAAGTTCTAAATGAGACTCTTTCCTCTGGACTCAAGAGCTGGTTTACGAACTGTGCACCCATCTTCAATCTAAAGAAAATTTTATAAAATTCCAAAAGATGAAACCAAGATCCGAGCTGCTTTCCCTCATTCCTGATACTGCTGCTGGAAGCCACTTTGAAATTATAGCGTTTCTCAGCCGCACTTCTGAGTTTCCATGTTATTGCTTGCTAGTGAAATAAATGTAACAGCAGCCTCATTAAAAATTTCACTGTAAAAATTTCTAGTGGTCTTTTAGACCCAAGTCAACATTAATTCTCAAAACTAAGGTAGCAGAGTCCCTGTTTTGAAGGTTTCCTGGTCGAAGTTGATTTGTTCTTGTACCTGAAGCAGGTGATGTTTCTGCAGAGACATCTGAATGACAGCGGGAGTGAAGGACAAATCTAATAAAGCCTAATAAAGCGTGAGCGTCAAAATGTCATTAAACTTACAAAGATGAGACTCAAAATCACCAAAAAGGTAAATGTCTTCATTAGTCTGATCTCTGAAGACTGTCGAACATTTCATTAATTTATAATTTATGATTGTTTGACAAATATTGAAAAGTATGTAAATATGAGCGGGATAATGTCTTTTCTGCGGGAGATGAGGAAATGACCCAAACTGTACGTGCCTGCAAGATTACACACAGGACCCAGCTCTCTGTTATCAAACTGTGCCGCCCCTTTAGCCAACATATTGTGCAAGTGACAAGTGAAATAGTGCAGATAAACCAATGGTTTAAAACGTAATAAAGACAACAGCCATTTGCATTTTTTACATTTTATTACAAAGGTAATTTACTATGACACATTTCTGAATGTAATTTATGAAAACATGTTAAAGCAATTACATCGTGTATACAGCTCTCAGAGCTACAAAATTCAGATAAATAATAATATTATAGATCTTTAGAGACTCCCTATTGAAAACATATCATAAAGGGAATCTTTTATTTCAAAAATGAGTTGTACAAAAGAAAATAATGACATTAAATTTTAAAATTAAGAATAAAATTTTGAAGAACAATAGAAAGTAAATGAATAATATGCTTTGCTGGAGTTAAAAAATTAAATCTTCATGATGACAATTTGCTTATTTCACAGTGCTTATTATCAACATTTTTTTTTCCCCTCTCTGGAGTCATTGTTAGGTGCAAAGTATTAAAGGCTTCTTGGGAGGGAGATACAAGAGGAATTTATGTTGCCTTTTTCAAACTTCTGAGCTCATTCCTTCTCTCCATTTCTCTTTCCCAAAGCACAGTACTGTACCAGCTTTAAAAAGTAGCAAAGAAACCCATTCCCCAAAGGTCAGTATGTCTGAACTTATCCTTCAAGATTTTCTACATCAGCCTGTCATAAGCTATCAAAACAGAAGATCCCGTTGAGGGAATGAGAAGAAAAGTTTACAAAATAGAACATGAAATAAAAAATAAGGGACATTTCATTTCTCTCCCCACTCCTAATAACTCCACAATATATTTTTAAATTGGGAATGTATTATTAGATACTTCAGATTCAGCCTCCAACTATTTTTATCAACTTTTCTGTGGTGGGGCAAAGGAATCTTCCTTTTGTTTGCACAGGTACACCACTTTATAAATGTTTAACTTTAAAAGCAAACTGTAAATAGTAAATCTGAAATGGTCACTTTTCCTGCCTATGGGGGGCATGCCCTGGGTTTATTCCACAACTTTGAGACTTGCTTGAAAGATCCCTTAGGAATGTTACCTGCTATGACAGATTCACAGCCATAAATCCCCCACCTGCCATATTAAAATCTCTCCAACCCAAAGAAAAAGGCTCTTGGCACCACTCAAATCCGAATTTGTGGGTCACCAGGTGCATGTAATAATTGTTTCCTGATCTTCTCTTTCAGTTGGAGGTCCTACTAGCCCACAGTAACTGGCCTCCAAGCCTTCTCCTCCCCAGTTCAAACACCCAACATCCCCAAATGGATGCAGAGGGACTGCGGCTCTTAAAGAATGCCTGTAGAGTCCCACCCAGTTGTTAAAGGTGGGGCCATTGTCTAACGCGGTCTCAAGTCGCCTCCAGAGCAGTAGGCAGGTGAGTCCCTGCCTATGAACTTCTCTATCTTGGCTCCGGCTAGACGTTTGGCACGAGAACTGACGACACCACTACTAACGTTTCCACCGCCCCGTGAAGCTAGCGCAGCCGCTGTCCCACCAAAGATCCTTCAGGTCCGCACTGCTGGCAGACAAACCCTCAGCCCAGCGGGCCCAAACTTCGTACCGATCCGTGCCTGCTACACTATCATTTTAGCGGCGTGGGTTGCCCTTCTACCCCGCGGTAGAAGTGATTCTTACTTTAACGCTGGGATTCGCCACCCCTCCCACCTCCAACATCGATCCCTAACCCAGCCACGGCTGGTGCCTAGGTCTGATAGCCCTTGGCCCTAGCCGGGTGTCTGCGACTCTCCCTGTCCTCCAGAGCTGGACCAAGGAGGTGGGCTGTGGGTTACTTTTAACCAGGGTTAAGTTAGTCCTCGGCTCCAGCCTTTGTCTCTCTTGGAGTGTTTAGGGGCTGCATATGCTTTTGTGTTGCAAACAGCAAGCGGGGTCCCCAGGAGTCCCTGACCCCATGCCTTGGCAGGAGCACGGTTTCCCTGGACAACTGTGACTGGGCGGGCTCCGGGCGGCAGTCTTGCGCAGGCACGCTGCCACGCACCCCGGCGTCAGCGCAGATTTGCGGCGCCCCGCACACATAAAAGAAAAGTTCCTGAAGATGATAGATAGATAGATAGATAGATAGATAGATAGATAGATAGATAGATAATAGATGGATGAATGAATGCACTGACGGTGAACTACCGAAATGCGTGGACTAGATAGAGAAATACACTGGGGGAGGGGATCAACAAGGAGAGGGAAGGAGAGAAAATATATACCTGCTGATGTGTCAACGTCAATGGGCAAATAATCTCCTAATAACAAATGAAACAATACAAAGACTGCATTGTTTTCTATTAGGGTCTCCGTATAGGACCCTGTTTATATCCGCATGGCCATGTTTTGATGACTTAGAGATATGCAAAAACAAACTTTCCCGCGGTGTATTTTTTCCCCCTTCTCCTCTGCTTGTCAAGATTTTCTTTCCAAATAGTCAGATGATTTTAAAGAGAAGGCAAAGGAGAAGAGGAAAAAACCTCCACCACCATCACCACCCAAGAAATGATAAATAGCGTCGCATAGCTAATCGCTGGAGGGCGCGTTTACCAATTCATAATCATTTATTCTTGGTGATGTATGGCTCTTACACTTAAATCTGAAAAGCTTCTATTTGAAGGTGTAAATAGCTTTTTTTTTTCTTTCCTGCAGTAAACCTTCCTGCATTAGCAGTGATTGATCTCATGTACAATTCGTCCCAGAGTGCTATTTTACAGGGGGAACACTAGCTTTTGGAGATTAACTGGGGAGTCTGTTACATATTAATGAAGCCGGGAGATATACTAACGTTTTGGTAATTTAGTTATTTGTGTCTATAGCTATCGTCGTTATTTTCTTTTAGACCCCTGCGGTTGTTATCCATCGAATTAAAAAGTGGTCCTTAGAATTATTTTTTTTCCACTGGCAAACTAAACGCCATTTAATGTGAAAAACAAATGTTGACTTCTCTCTTGAAGGAAGTGTTTCTTGGCAAGACATCAAAGTGTTTTAAACTGTATTAGTGGGTTATGTTAGTTTTCTTACCAGAGCCTGCACTAAAGTAATGACTAACAGGGGGAAAAAAGAAAGGAAAAAAAAAAAAGTCTCAGTCTGCCTTTAAGAAAAATTATTTAATCTGGGGGAAGGGGATAAAGTTAAAACTCCAGGATAAAAGTGTTTTTGGCAAGAGGTTCCCCCAAATATTTGGAAATCCAAACTTAAGGTTGAGAGTAGGGTTGCGGGAGAAGCAGAGGTTGCTCCTTGGTTTACAACTTGATAATCTCCAGCCAAATGAGACATCAACATCATTATTCCCTGCGTTCATGGAGAAAGACTTCGAGTGAATTGCAATCCAAATAAAATCCACCTTCCACAAGGCAGTTGCTTCATGGTCCTGAATAAAATGGCATTGATTCTGTTTTCTTGTAGGATTTTGTGGGGAGAGAGTGTATAATCCAAAATGCTCTGGCTTCCCACAGAAGACCTGGGGGAGTGTCTCTGGGCAGGTAGCCTCTTCAGATACCCTCTAATTCCATGGTTCTTTGGGGGATTCAGGACCACTGTTGATTGCAGGAGTAGGATGATAAGAGGAGAGAAGCTATTGTGAAAGGCTGGCTTAGAGGGCTGTGAGCACCTACATCAGCCTCATGTAACAAAAGGTGGATAACCCATTTCCACTTCCACGGAGTCTGGGAACTGCCTTCTGAGTTCAGGAGAGGCCAGGAAGTGGCATAACATCCTCTAGGGACACTTTTGCTCCTGGGTCTTGACCATATGAATCTTAGCTCCAAAGCCCTTCTGATCCCTACCCTAGGACGGATCCTTCTCCTGTCCCCCAAAACAGAGTCCCCTCTACATTCCCCTCCTACAGCCAGTTACCACCCTCCTCCCAGAAGCCAGGATATGGAGCTCTAGACAGTGGGGGCCTTCCAGGCAGTGTTTGCTGTGAGGCCAGCTTCAAGAAGCAACAAACTTTCCAGGGCCTCAAAACACTGAAGCGGATGGCGCCAGTTGGCCGGGGCGCGCCCCTTTTGTTTTGGGGGGCGATTTATGTTCTTTATAAAAATGTGGTTGCGAAAAAATAGAAAGAGCCTTGAAAATGTTGTTACAATGAAAAAGGGACAAATTAGAAGACATTTTCCGTGATCAAAGGCGGGAGCGAGAGCGCGCATGGGCATTCACAAAGCTTGACTTATTCACTCCCCTCCTTTGCAAGCCGGGGCAACAAGCGTGTCCCCCATTGACAAGGCGCCCTATTCAGACTGCAGGTGCGAAGTGGGCCGGCGCGCCCGGCCACATTATGTCAAGGTTGTTGGAGATTAGTGTTCGGCCTTAATAACTAAAGCGCTTGATTTACATTGGAAAAAAGCCCCCTCAGCCGTGAAAACAAAATCGTTGAACGCGTGATCATTGCGAGGGCGGCTGATATCCTAATACTCGCATTGTCCTAGGCTGGGCCCAGGCGAGCCCGGCCTCCTCAGAAAGGGCACAGCCTGGGTTGCTGGTCATAGACTAGGACCCCAGATTGGGGCGGGGGTGGGGGGGGAATGATGGGTGGAGTTTTACTGGCGCGCAAGGAAGATAGAGTAGGGGCTTCCCTGAGAGTTCAGATATGGGCTCTCAGCTTTGACAAAGTCTGGGATAGTAGAATCATGGGGGCTCCAGGGCCTGAGAACAGGTCCAGTGGTAACATCTCAAGGTTGCAGGCTCTCCAGCATTACTTTGGGGGAGAGCTGGGGAACTTGTGTTGAAGTGTTGTGGGCAATAACAATTTTACTCACAGATGGTCACCTGGGGGTGACTGGAGAGCTGAAGGAACTTACAAAGGACTAAGCACACCCCCTGACAGGATGCCTTCAAGAAGAGCATTGCTTTCAAGCTAAATCTCTTCCTCCAAGAAGAACCCATTTCAAAGAACTGCAGAACAACTTCAGCCCTGCCTCTCTTTCTGTTGTGTTTGCTCAGTAACTGAGGGAGGCGTCTACCTTGGCCTTGGTCCTGCCTCTCTGTGTGTGTGTATTTCAAGACAGATTCCATTCTCTCATACACTATCTGTGCCTCCCATACAACCCCCTCCTCCTCTCATGAGAAGGGATCCAAAGAACAAGAAAGACATGGGTGGTTGGAACCTAAGAACAAGCATTTCAATGTGGACATGTGTCTATTCTGACTGCAGTATTTTATTTGCTTATTTATTTATTTTGGAGAGGGCAATCTACTTAAAGCAATTTCCATAAGATCTGTCTTAGAAGAGAAGGTTTGGTGGGGACAAGGTGAGGAAGCTGTTAGCTATTGTCTGCCCCTGAAAAGGTCGTAAGTCAGTGCCTTGGTAGCTGACCTGTCAGGGGAAGGTATAAAGGCTTTATTCATGCAGTCGCTTCAGTGTTCTCAGCTCTCACAAAAGTGTTTTTATGATTCAATTTTCTTACCTCTTTTCTTAATTAAAAAGCTGAACCATTAGAATAGCACCTGCATCGTGTCCTGACGGTGCCTGCATACTAATTCCAGAGTCTTTACAACCAGTAATTATAACATAAAATCAGAGATTGAATAAAACAGAAGGATTTTGCTTCCAAAGCCCTGCTAATCCCCTTTTAAAAGGGTCTGGTGAAATAATTCAGAACAGTATCCGGAAGTTGGATTACCGCTCCTTTTTTAACTTTTTACAATGAAATGATATTTCACAGTTAAAGGAAGCTCTGTTTTTCTACAACAGTTTTTTTTTTTTTAATTGGCAGGTTTTTTTGAATGATAGAAAGCATTTGACTATGGAGTCCTTGCTTACTAAATGCACTGGCGGAAAATGTAGGGGAAATTTTTATAGCATGTTGAAACACTTAAATTTTCTCAGGTGAAAGTTGCTGCAGTGTGACTGAGAACTGCTTATGTACATGAGGTATTAGGCAACCTTCATTTCTCTCAGAGGAAATAAATAAGCAGATCTTTCAGGGGCAGATGCCTAGTATTCATGATTTAGAAATATGCGCATTTCAGGGAAAACACTTTTCACTAAGATGCTGGGTGAATCTTTTTAAAACTTACTGAATACATTGATGAGTGCAAAAGCTAAAGACCTCCATTAAACACTGAGCAAAACCTTGCAGTAGCTGAAGCCAAGGAGCTTGAGCTGTCTGCATTTTCTCCCCAGGTCTGGCAAGGAACACTATCTTCATCTGGCTAATCTGATGTTGCATGGGCCAGCTGTCAGCCACAAACATGAAAAAACTGGGTCATCCTTTTGATGCTTGGCATAAATCATCTGATAATATTGCTGATGGGGTTTTTTACTCCTTCTTTTGGACATTATTCTACAACTGCACGGTACAGCCAAAACCATAGAAATTTACCCAATTTTGGTTTCTTCCCTCTGCAAACATTTCCCAAGGCTGCCCTTTCATTATGAGGTTCAGAACCATGTACAGCTCTGCCTGACTTGTTTTGAATTGATCAATATTCTTGCCCTGCATGTTGGCTCATAGAGAGTTTCACTGGATCTAAAGAAGCCAAAAAAGCAAGACAAATTTCAAATCCATCTCCCTGGTCATATTTACATTTAATTAACTTGTATCCTGAGGTTTTTAAATTTTTCTTTCTCTTTTTTCTATGCAGCTGTTTTGGATGTTTGCAAGGCTACTGGAAGATTCAGAAGCAAACCCCAAGACTTCCCCTAATTGTTTAATGAGTTTCTTTTTCCTGAATGGTTTTGGAATCTGAACTTTATCAAGTTCCTAAAAATCTCTCATTTTCCCCATTGAAGATATCTGGGCGAAAAAGCAGTGCTGTCCTGATGGCCAGACAGGAAGTTTGTGACAAGTGGAACATGTTATTGTGGTCACCTGATGACCAAGACATTATTAATTTTCCCAGAATGAAAATTCAGTACAAGAAAACTATGATCATTTAAAAAAAAAAATGTTCTGGGACACCTGGGTGACTCAGTAAGTAGAGCAAGCAACTCTTGATCTTGGGAATGAGTTTGAGCCTCACGTAGGATGCAGAGATTACTTCAGAGTAAAAATCTTAAACTAACAATCAAAAAATACTTCTGATGTCTTCCTGGGGAAAACGTGCTTTTGTGTGATTTCTTTTAATTTTTTTTAAACTTTTTATAAACATATAATGTATTATTAGCCCCAGAGGTACAAGTCTGTGAATTGCCAGGTTTACACACTTCACAGCACTCACCATAGCACATACCCTCCCCGATGTCCATAACCCCACCACCTTCTCCCCACCCTCCTTCCCCCAGCAACTCTCATTTTGTGTGATTTTTGTCCAAATGCACAGGTCCTGGGTCACCCTTGCCCCCCACTCACATATTCCCTCCCATTACACCCAGGTCTTAAAAAATCCAATGCCTATCTCACACTAGCTGCAGACTTATAACAAAAATAAATGAACCTCTGGGCAGGGCAGGCCCTAGAGTTTACTGCAGTACCACTGTCTTAACAAATCATGGGAGTGACATCAAGATGATTGGGTTTCTCCAGCTTGGACCTACACTGAAATAAACTGATTCCCTCTCATTTTTCTTGGGCCTTTTAGAAATAAATTACTGTCTATCTTGGCATCCCATGGCACCACGCTCTAGAACTCCTTGAAAACATTAACTCACACGGTTTCAGAACACTCATCTTGCCTCAGGGTTGCCTGGAGAGGTATGCCCAGCCTCAGAGCTTGAAGCCCCAGGAGGTACCATATTTTCTAGTGAGATCTGGAGATCTGATTCTGGAAGGAACTAGGGGACATGTCTGAAAGATGAAGTCGGAATCGTATACGTGATGCTAACATTAACAAGCATTTAACAACATGTAGATGTTAAATGTTTCAAGGAATATCTTACTTAATACTTGATTGTGAGGGGGATTATTTTAAATAATAATAATTCTGTTTTACCAGATGAGGAAACTGAAGCACAAGGAGGTTTCATCACTTATCCAGGGGCCGTATGTGGACAAGCCTGAGACACTGGCTCCTATCCAAAAGCTTCCCACCACGCCGGAAGTTTTTGCCTGGTGCTCTGACTCAGATGACAGAGGAGGAAATGCTCGGTGGAGATCATTAACAGGCTAATGTACCCCCAAACGGTCCTTGCCGCAGCCACTCCGCGCTAGGAGGGGGGTAACCCCCAGAGGACACGTGCGTTTGTGTCTAGGGTGAGGCTAGCCAAGGGCACTTGGGGACCGGTTAATTCACCCCCCGCCCCCCGCCAAAGGTTACACCATTCAGCATTCTGCCAAAAAATAATGGTTTCTGGAAAGAAGCCTGAGCTCTGTTAGCGTCAGGGGCGCTGAAATGTCCCAGAGCACAAGCGCTGGATGCCAAGGGCAGCCACCCCTCCTCACACTCTCTTCTCCCTCCACTCCCAGGAGTGGTTCGATCCTACACTCCAGGGCGCCCTAGCTGCACAGGGCTATCGTAAGAGGGAGGCCGAGGGCGGGTGAAAGGCCTGAGTTTGGGCTCTCTGTGTGCGCGGACGGAGCGAAGCGGTGAGCTGGTGGTTCCTTCCTAATCCCCACCTGCTCCCCAGCACCGTGACTGTCGGTGAAAGGGCTTTAATGAGTTCTGTCTCAAGGAAGCCGTGTAGGGGACACTGAAGCAGCAGTAGAGGCCCGTCTAACTTGTCCCTGAGCCGCAGGAGGCGGACCTTTCCTCGAGAGGGACGGGAGGGGGCGCAAATCCCTGTACTAATGTCCTATGGCCCTCCTCCCTCGCGCTTCCCAGCGACTCGGGCCGGTCTTGGCAGCCCCTGGGGCCTTCCCCTAGCTCTTTTCACACCTGCGCGTCGCCCTCTCGCCTTTGCGTGCCGGGGTCCTTCCCCCAACTTTCTCAGGACTGCAGCCTTGGCCCCAAGAGCTGCTTCTTCAAGGTGTTCTCTACGGAGACCTAGTACTCCAAACCCAACAGCTGTGACCCTCCCACTCAGCGCAGCCCCCGACTCCTAGCCGCACCCACGGGAACTAGTTGAAAGCGTCGAGGCAAAGTGTTTGTGGACCCCGAGCCTGCACAGGAGGGGGTGCGGTGAGGCGAGGCGTGGCCAAGCCCTCGGGGCTCCGTGAGCTCAGTGGAGGTGGTAGGAAGGCTCCGACGTTTTAAGAGGTTCTGTTACATCTGAAATAATTTCTTTAGTGGCAGGACCAAAAAGAACTCCCGCACCGGAAGCTAAAACCCGTGGCCAGTCTCAGGGCTTGGCCTTTCGCCGCACTCAAATGGCGGAGCCTTGAAGTCTGAGCATCCGCTCCTCCAGGAGGGAGTGAGATCCAGCTAGGAAGACTCCTGCGGGCAACTGTGTCCGAGGCTTAAGCCAGTTTCACCTTTTTTTTCTTTCCCTGTGTTTATTCCCGACAACTATTAAGCTTTTGTCTGGGAAGTCAAAGGTAGTTCGTGAGAGGGCGCGCCATGTCCGAGGAGTGGGAAGGCTACCTTTCCAAGAAGACATTGGGAGCATCGGTTTACTTCTCCCCCTCCTATAATGTAAACTGGCTGATGAATGTCAGTGTTCCTGGGGTGAAATTGGGGGCGAGGGAGGCCTCCTTCACAATGGCCTCTTCAGTGGGTCCCTCCGTTTTGCTGCCTGGAACAACTAGGCTTCAGAGGTATTCCTGTAAAACCGCAAGGGAAGGCAGGGAAAAGGAGTGGAGGCTTCAGGAGGACCCCAGATCTTTCCCTGATGATGAAGCAATAATAACAGGACACTCGAATTCAAAAGAGGAAGGGAAACATCACAACATTTATTACCAAAGAAAACAGCAAAATGGAGCTCCATGTACACAACGCTCTTTGGAGGGAAAGAGAATCACAGATTTTAATTCATTTACATATTAACAACAAGATTAAAGCCACAGCTTTCAACTATGTTTTTCATTGAACAATCACTTTCAATCAAATACAAAACAATTTTTTTTCCCTTTCAGGTTAGTTCATAATTTACGATGTAAGGGGAGAGCTGATAAATCACAAACAGTGTGGGTGGAGATGTACCAAATAGTCTAAGATTTCAGTCAAGCTTTGTGCGTGTGTGTGTGTGTGTGTGTGTGTGAATTTATGATTACAAAACATTTGCCTGTCTGTATAATTCACATTCATTGCAATCATTACATTTTTCCATAAATTAGTGATATAAACAAACATATGGGGACCTCCAGTAAACAAATAAAAATCCATATAAGAGACAACATTTTGCAGCAACTATAATAACAGCATGGGTTACAGCTTGGGGAAACTTCTTTACAAATCATTTATTCGGCACACACAGAGTGGGGAGGCCGGTACATCCTGGTTTATTTAAACCACCTTTAAAACCACATTGGGAGGTTTGGGGAAAGCCGGACAGGGTGAAATTTTCTTTCCAGAACTGCATATGTGGATGGGAGGAGGGTATTTGCATGCACTTTGGGGACACTATCTTGTAAACTGAACTTTCTGAACTCCAGTTGCCAAGATTCTGAAGAAAACAGGAAATTATAAAAAACGTCCCTCCCTCAAGCCACTCTACTTTCTATTAATGGCAAAAGGGGCTTTCTGATTGCTTGCTGCTAGTAGGAAGAAACACACAATGGGTCTATTTTAAAGAGGATCATCTTTGAAGGAGCAGGAAATATTAACAATTGCTTGGCTGCAGCCTTAGGTTCCAAGGGTGGTTGGTAAGAATATTGGGAGTTTAAGGAGGGTCCCAAGGAGGCTCATCCAAGTACCCCGATGGGACTGATGAGTGCAGGCCAGTGCAGAGAGAAGCAGACACACAGTGTGTGCTTGGGGTATGTACCCTCTGCCTACACCTTCTCTGCATTCTTTTCTCCCCGTTCCAGAGCCAGTGTAAAGGGCCCCCTCAACATCTGTGCACCTTCACAGACCTTGGACCTGATATCTCTGTGTCGCTTTTGTTTTTTCTGTAGCAGGACTTAGTCCTAAAGGTATCAGTTGATGTAGTGTGCATGTTTTTTTGTTTCTTGTTTTTTTTTTTTTTTTTTTTTTTTTTTTAAGAGAAGTTTGATTTTATCTCTTTAGAAACGGTTTGAAACTAACGGGGCAGAGGGAGTTTGACAGAGAGGAGAACAAATCGCTGACAAAGAACCTTTTACGTTTCATCAGCGTTGTTAGGACGACAAGCAGGAATGTCTCAGATAATAACTCCCACTTCAAAGATTTCTCAGCTCAATAGAAAGCGGACCATCCTTTTTATTCAACCACAAGGACTGGCACTAAAGAAGACTCTACTGTTTGATTTTTTTTTTCACCGTGTTTATTTTTCCCCTATTCACTGGGGTACTTGGATAAAATAAACAACAAGACAATTAAGGGAACATGGACTTCTAACTTTCCTGCCATCTTCCCTATCCCCTTGGCCTTGGGCTCTTGAGTTCATGCCCAGGGCCAGAGTAGGCCTGAGGGGTATCCTATACCCCATGCCAAGGAGAAACAAGTGTGAGGCAGGGGCTGCAAGAGATTTCTGGTATGGAGGGGCAGAATGGGCTGCTCTGGGGGCCAGAGTGGAAATGTCCCAAAGGCACAGTCTGAACTCTACCACCGACCTCATCCAGAGTGCCCCCTCCACAAGTGCCTTTCAAATTCAGGCCTCCACCCTGCTCAAGTTGCAGGAGAGGCGCTTCGCACAAAATGGAGCTGGGGATGCTCATTTGTTAAGCTTCTGAGATTGCCCTGAAGTTATTTACTCTTGACCCTGGAGCTTCTTGGGGGCGCAGTCAAGAAGTACGGAGTCCGGCTCCTCCCTCTCCTGAAGGCGTCCCTGGCACAGAAGCGACCCCTCCCCACAGAAGTGTGGGGTGAACCCCTAAACGCGGGCAAGGCTGGTCCCAAAGAGGAAGTATATACTGGAGAACGCAGTGACAGTATTAAATGGCGTGAAAGCAAAGGTCAGCGCAAATGTATCTTAATAGAGTGTCTGCAGTGAAGTGTGCCGCCTTTGAAGCGGCCGCTCCCCGCGCGCATTTCCATGGCGAGCCTAACGCGGCATGCTGATGCACCGTCAAACTCACACTTTCAACCCCAAAACCCGACTCTTTGAACAACCCGAGCTTGATTAGACCTTTCTCCTTTTCTTTCCCCTCTTACAAACCATTTCCTCGCCTTTAGAAACTCGCCATCAAACCCAAATGCGCCCTCTGATCACCGCAGAAAGCAGAAACAAAGAGGGCTGAGCGGCGATTCAAGCGGCCCTTTTCTTCCCTCACATTATTATCCATTTTTATTATGATCGGGAACAAGTGCCCATTCGCGTGGGTTTTGTTTACCGGAAATTAAATGAAAATGATTTAGTCCGCGTCAAACAAAAATATATACTTGTATACACAAGAAAAAAGGCCTGTTAGACGTAAATATTATGTCCTTAATGAAAAGCCTGGACGGGCTCCAGGCTCGGCCTTTCAGGATTTCAGTGCAACTTGCCCATTGCCATAGAAATCCTAACTTACCATGAAGATGCACCGTGGCGAAGAAACATTGCTTTGTGCGCGGACCCTTTGATGTCGCAGGCGCTAGATGCGGGCGCTCAGCTGCGTTGGGCGAGATTACCTTGCGAGCAACGCGGTGGACATCTGTAACAAGCAAATGAAAAATTAAAGGCGATTAGTGGCCGACCAAGCATTTTTATTTTATTTTACTATTTTGTATTGGAGTAGAACGCAAACCGCGGTCCAGAAATATTAGAGAAAGAAATGAATCCTATTTGGAGAGGGGAGAATTTTGTAACGTCAGAAGAAGCAAGTTCTTCAGATGCCCTCTTGCACCTTGGTGGTGGGGCGGTCGTTTCCCGATGGGAACGAGCTGTTTGCCGCAGACCGCCTGCCCTTGGCCAGGCGGCCTCTGGACTCTATTGTATGGGTAAGGGAGTGGGGGAGGGGATTGCAGTACCACTTCCACAAGAATGGATTCGCTAAGGATATATTTCGTATATTCTGGTTTTTATTAGGGATAATGAAAACAAATCCACTACAGTTAGGACATCATTTATCTGATGAAAATGGGGAAGCAGGGCAGGAGTGAAAATTGTCTAATAGTGTCTGAAGAGAAGAGTGTAGAAGAAAACCCAGCAGAGTGGCAGGACCAGGACTTGTTTGTTGGGCTGTCTAGGGGGCTCCCCCTAGGTGGGACTACCACTGCCCTACCTATGTCTAAATTCTTAAGGGATCGGGATAGGGCTACCAAAGCTTTTTCCACCTTTCTTTTTCTTTCTACCCTCCTCCCTCATGTTAGCAAGGATTTAGGGTAGCCCCATCCTCCCTGCAGAGGGTGGTAGACTGGGAAACAGGCCCTGATTTCTCCCCTGCAGGGCAACAATTGCAAAGACTTTCCTCTCCTCTGCCACCAACATCTGGTTCTTTATGTGGGGACTTGGTACACAGCGTATAGAATACACATTCAATCTAGATCCATTGGGTGTTTACCTTTAAAATATTTATCATTGCAGCGCATCTCTTGTCTACGCCCCACCACATGCACAGCTTTTTAAAAAATAAGACCAACAACTGTGAGGTGTGTTTTGTTTTGTTTTGGGTTTGGGTTTTTTGTTTTTTTGGTGTGATTTATCCAGACACTATTGCCTAGGCCAAATCCCTTCACTGTGGAGGCCTTGGCTCTGTGACGTCATTGGCCCACTCTGTACCCCCAGTGCCAAGCACCCACAGTATTCCACAGGCAGCACCTCTACAAGGGGGTGGGGTGTTGTGGGAAGAGGGTGATTGGTCCTCAGAGTCTTCAGAGTACTGAATCCAAAAGCCCATCTAGCACTCTTTTGTTTGCATTTTCTGTTGTTAGGACTCACACCCTACCCCAGTATAAAATGTATACGGGGCAAACGGACAGGCAAACAGATAAATTTATGTGCTTGAGCCAGTCTGTGGGAGAGTGGCACATGATGCCTAGGGTTGGGTGCTTAAGCCCCTCTCCCTTTGGCCTCCTTTGTATAAGTAGTTGGAAAAATTGGGATCTGTGGCTTGTGCATTTTTGTTTCAATAGCTGAAGGAGGGGGGAAATGTAGAGAGGCAAAAGTAGAAGGAAATAGGCAAGATTTCGGCTCAGAATTTCCTCTGCCACCTTCTGCGATTGCAACTGTGGAGGAGACTCCAAATGGGGGCTGGGGAGAGAGTAGGGGTGGCAATCCGAGCCACCCAGGCCTTGAGCAAAACATTTCTCATTCTGTGAACCAGGAGAGGACTTTGTGATCTTAATTTCACCGCCTGCAGTTGCCAAGTTTGCACATAAATTCTTATAATGTGTCTTTTCCCCCTTCTCCCTGAATCTTTCTGTACTTTCTCTACACGAACACTGGGGTCACGCCACCCAGTCTCGAGGGTGTTTCTGTGAGTGGGTGGAGGGTGCTGGGTGTCACTGTGGAATAAATATGGGAACCATATTTACATATTTATATTTCAAAATAACGGACATTGTATCAATACCCTATACGAACTCTAACAACCTTTAATGGTTACCTTCCTTTCTTCCTCCTTCCCTTCCTTTCTTTCTTCCTCACCCTCTCTTCAAGCCTCAATAACCCCGCCGAGACTAGCAGTCCGTGTACCAGAAGCGGCAACCACAGCAGCAGCCCTAATACTGGAGGCGGTGGCGGCGACTGGGCCAGGTGGTGGCTGGGGGCTTGGGGGCGCGCCGGGGGCAGCTGCGGCGGGGTCGGCGCCCTGACACACGTACCATTCGCTCAGTTCGGCGCCACGCGCCACCGCCGCCGCCGAGGAGGCCACCGGGGGCTCGCGGCCGAAGTCCGACGAGGGCGACACGAGGGCAGACGGCGTGGCCGAGTCGTAGCCAGAGCTAGGCGGCGGCGGTGAGCGCCCGTGCACCTTCATGTGCTTACGCAGAGAGCTGGGGTGCGTGTAGCACTTGTCGCAGCCGCGCACTTTGCACGTGTATGGCTTGTCGCTCGTGTGCACGTGCGAGTGCTTCTTGCGGTCGCTGCTGTTGGCGAAGCGCCGCTCGCAGCCCTCGAACTCGCACCTGAAGGGCTTCTCCCCTGGTGGAGGCAAGGCAGAGACATTAGCGTGCGTGGGTCGTGGACCCGGCCCGGCCTCACCGCCCTTCTCAATTTCTCTTTCATTTTTTAGAAAAGACCCACAGAAGATTTTCAGAAACCTCTTTCCTTTTCGCCTCTCAGGACCAGCACCCCCTTCTCCCGCTCATAACGCGCACCGAGCTTCCTCCAGCACGCCGCCACCCCTCCCCCTCTCCCGCCTGGGCCAGGGGGTGGGGGGGGGAGGGTACAGAGGAGGAGGAGCGACACAGACTCCATCTTTGTCGAGTTTCCATCGTGATCCATTCCGGTTGTTTTCCTCCAAATTTCCCCACCCGGGGCCAAGAAGTACCTTTGCCCGAAGTAAGTTGACTGAGGAGCTAGCATCGGCTTAATTTAAAGTTGCTGGTTCTAGCCAAACGTTTCTCTCCCCCCCCCCCCCCCGCCCCCACAAACACACACACCATCCAGCGGTTCACCTCGCGCACACCCCACCGTGGCCCAAACTGTTTCCTCAAGTAGGTTTTGTGCAAACGCCAAGGCGATGGAATAATTTAAAGATGCGCAGCCCATGCATACGGCATATGCATAATGTGGATTCGTGCTGCAGGGAAAGGTATTCTGAGCAATGATTCACTTCAGACGCGATTTTTACGGGAAATGGAGCCCCCTCCCCCTTCCCTTCCACCCCCTGAGGGCAAACATTTAGCAGCATTCTTCAAATCTTGCCTAAACCGTCCGGAATCCCTCCAGTTACGCGCGCCGGCAATAATATTTTATTACGCTGCTCTAGCGGCCTCCCGGAGACACTGCCGCGGGCAGCCGGCTCTCCCAGTCCAAAATGACTTGAGAGGTCGAATAGCCTCCCCAGACCACCCACGCCCGGCGGTCGGGCCTCGCAGGTCTGAACTGAGAGACGGGCGCTGCAGGGTTTCCCTGGGCCAAGCGGGATCCGAGGCCTCTCGCGTAATCGTACTCTTGAGCTCGGCGGTTTCCGGATGAGCGCAGCTGCTGAGATAAGACCAGGCCAGGAAGACAAGCGGGCGGCCAGGGTAGACCCGCCTGGGGCTCGGATCCGCGGTGCGATCCCCTGTAGAGCCGCGGGAAGGCGCGAGCGCGCGTTAGGGTGGAAATATTCGCCGAGGACCGAGCCCCAATCCCGGAGCTCACCGGCGGCTGGATTCGCTGGAATGTAGGGGTGGAAAAGACCCCAAGAACCTGGAAGCCCAGGTTCCTGCTGGAGCTGCAGATGCTGTGGAAAGGTGGGGAGGAAGTATGTAGGCGTCTTAAACAAATGGATGCCACTGGGCGCTCTAGATTGAGAGAAAGGCTACCAAGCGTCTGGCTAAGAAAGAGATGCATGGCTGGAGGACTGTTGCCTTTGTGGTCGCTTCTCCCGCCGCTTCCAGGAAAGACGGGTGCTTTGGGGCAGGTTTGAACAAACAAAGACTTAGTGCTGAGCCAGGCTGCAGCTCAGGCGGAGTCAAAGGTTTGCGCACAACCCTCGCCTCCGTGCAGCTGCGGATGGTGAGCCCAGGGTTCTGGCACCGACCGGTCGCTGCGTCCTGACCCTGCAGGAGTACTGCTAGTACAGTGGAGCACTGGGCGGTGCTGGCCTCTGCCATTTCTCCGCATGCCGGTACCATTTTATTAAAAATAGGAAAGATGGAGAATACATCAGTTTCCCTATTTGCCCCTTGTTTTCTCCCCTCTGATCCCTTTTGGCATCTGCAAAACTAAAACTTTTCTTTCTCCCTTCCTTCTTTTCTTTCTAAAATCACTTACAAGAACCATGCAGTTCAGGGCCTGCAAAAGAAAACAAGATTTGCTGAGAACACAGAGGAGGAATAGAATTTGAGGTTGATTGCCCCCCCCCCAAATATTCCCACACACACTTATCCCATTTGTGGGCACCTCGTTGGACATTCATGTAAAACAGAAACAATGATTTCATCCCAGACGAGGAGCAGAGGGAAAAAACAGGGCACTGAAGGTGATTCGAGCAGCTTGGAAGTTCGGAGGCCCCAGGGATGCCAGGTGAGGCCGTGCCCCCTGCCCCGCGCCCTCCCGGCCTCTCCCCAGCTGCAGGAGGCTCCCTGGACTCCTTGCCTAACAACGCGCCCCCACTCCCACCCCCAATGCACTGTATCCCGCCCCCTTCCTTCCCACCAGATCTGGGCGCTGCGCCCTAGATGGGTGGGTGCGTGGGTAGATGTGGAGAGGCAGGGTTAGGCTAGGGCCCTGCAGCGGGTCCCGAGCGGCCTCAACTTTAGCCCGGGGTTAAGTCTTGAAAGGCCCGGAATCCCCTCCCTGAGGCTCAGCACCCGGGAGAGGCCTCCTCCCCGGCCCTGCGCCAAGCCCGCCTGACAAAGTTCGCATTCGCAAGCTGCGGCGCAGTTCCGCTAGCGCCATTTTCTCGCACTTGTGGCTGGGCCAGGTTATCGAGCGTCTGTGTCCCGGCGCAGACTCTTTCTACCTTGGATACCCAGCCCTGCCTCTCTCTATAGACTGTCTAGGAAGGTGGGGCAATCCCCCAGCTGAGGGCCCCCGAAAGGGGGGCAGGCGGCGGGGTCCGGCTGGGGCGCGGCGACTGGCCCGCATCTCCCTCGCGGCGGCACCATTGTTCCGGGATTGCTGTGACCGCCACAAAGTGAAACCTTTCGGCATGGGCTTGGGGCAGCTGCCTCCGAAGCCAGGCCCGGGATTCAGATCCGGGAGAATCTCAACTCTTGAGAAATCAGCTCCTGTTCGCCGCTTCCGCGACTCGAGGAAATGAAACGCCATTAATATTTGAAAAGGCAATTATTTTCCTGTTGAATCGAGAACTGTCTTCATGAATAATTTGTAGTGAGGTCTATTGCCATTTGAGAAACATTTTGTTTTTTGTTTCTCTTCTCTCTCTCTCTTTTCATTACTTAGGAGGGGGGTTTGAAGGAAACGCCGGAGCAAGCGAGGCTCAGTAGATTTTTTTTTTTTTTTAAACTCCAGCGATAATGAATCAGGACTGCCAGTGGAAAGGACGCACTTAGAATTCTGTCCTGAATAGACGCAAACCTGAGCCAGCCCAGGCGCACTGAACTTGCTTCTCTGCTGTAGGTCGATTGCACTAAGAGTTTAACCATTTTCTGCTTCATGGACTTCAAACAGTAGGCCGGCAAAGAGCAGTAAAAGTTTGTTTGTTTAAAAAAAAACCCTGTCATTAAAAATGAGTTCCTTGTCTGGCTCAGGACTGGGTGTCTATCTTCGCAGTACGGGCCGTCAGCTCCTGGAGTAGCGAGACTGTGGGAGGTGATGGGACCTCACTTCTCCCCTCCCCCGGGATAAAATTCGGAGGTTGGGAAGGGGGAACAAATGCTTGCGCGCCTGGGGTGGGGGGAAGGATACTGGAAACAGTACGGAAAACTGTACATTTCTAGATATGCTATGTAATTAAAGTAGGAGACTAAGAGTGAACTTTGGTCTGGATTCCTCCTGTGCCAGTGTCATGGCTAGGGAACTTCCCTGATATGCAAGGTTTGGGAGAGAAAGCGGGCTTGCAAATTTCTTTCCCCAGCTGTGCCAGCCTGGGGGAGTTCTTCAACTAATGCTTGCAGATATTTCCACCAAGAATAGAGGTGAGTAAGGTAGAGCTTCAAGAGAGTAAGAGAAGTGGGGCACCAACCTGAAACTTATTTCATCCTCTTCTCTCCCCACTAGTTCCCTTCTCCTACCACCCCCCCCCACCCCCAATAGAGGAGGGGAACTGTTGATTTCTTGCTTCCAGAGAGTTTGGGTGAGGAAAACCCTAGCTAGGGATAGTACAACATTGCCTGCTAAACTAATCAATGTAACTTCACAGGCTGTTCTGGGAAGTGTGAAAACTTTCTCCTTGCAATTGCATTAATTAGAGATGCTTCTGGCCAGAGGAGTTCAACTTTGCGTGCTCCTGAGCAGGCTCCTTTTCTTAACTAGAACTAACAGATGCGGCTGACACATGTCCCCATTTCACTTAACAGCTCAGTAAATGACATTTAAGGCAGATGAGTCTCCTTGGATCTCTGCTGAAGCAAAAAGGTTTGTCAAATTTCCCAAGTGTCAGGTCACCAAGGCTCCCAAACGGGGGCAAAGTTAGCCCACGAGACCCTAAATCTTAAAGGCACCAACTGCCTCATGACCCCTCAGTTCAGGTGGTGGTCAGCCACCCCATGGAAGAGTACCTTCGACAGGATTCTAAATAGATCAGGAAAATTAAATTGGTTCTATGTCTTTACGACTTTGAGGAACAGTACCATTTTAAAACCTGAAAAATCAAACTTGATGATAGGGAACACACACTTGCACACACAGAGACCCAAGCACGTTCACACTTGCCCCCTCCCCAAGAGCAAAAATCCTGCACTGTCCTCCCCACACACAGCCTCAGGAAACTTCCGTGATTCTAATAGAAGGACATAATTAATATTTTATGGACTTGGCTCATGGAACACCAAGAAATCCCCCCTCCTCCCAGATGGAACTTGAGGAAGGAAATCCAGCCCCGAGGGCCCAGAAGAGGCCGCCTGCTTCCCCAGAGGGTCCAGACGAGACAGACAGTGCCGAATACTGACCTGTGTGAGTTCTTTTGTGTATTTTGAGATTTTCTGATCTAGCAAAGACCTTCCCACACCCCGGGAAAGGACAGGGGAAGGGTTTCTCGCCCGTGTGCACGCGGATGTGATTTACAAGTTTGTATTTGGCTTTAAAGGGCTTGCCCTGGCGCGGACACTCCTCCCAGAAGCAGATGTGGTTGGCCTGCTCCGGGCCGCCGACGTGTTCCACCGTGACGTGCGTGACCAGCTCGTGCATGGTGCTGAAAGTTTTGGAGCAGAGGCGCGGAGGCGCGGGGCTATCCGCTGCCAGCCACTTGCAGATGAGCTCCTGTTTGATCGGCTGGCGCATGTATCTGAAGAAGGCGCCGGGACCGTGGGGCGCGGCGAGGTTCACGGTCAGGTTCATGCCCCCATAGCCGTGCAGGGCCGCGGCAGCTGCTAGGGCGTCGCTGCGGGCCACCGGCCCTGGCGCAAAGGGCTCGGGTCGCGCGTACATGTCTCCAGGGAACCCCAGACGCAGGAGTCCGTTCAAAGTGCCGCTAGGGGAGGCCTGGGGCGGCTGCTCTTGAAGGCCCTGGAACACCGAGGGGCTGGAGGCGGCAGCAAGCTGGGGGCCATGGTGTCCGGAGCTGCTACCTGTTGTCGAGACAAATAGCGCTCGTGAGAACGGGCGGCGTGGGCTGAGCATTCCACCAGGCCCCGGGGGGCAGGCCCAGCCCAGCCACACTACGGCCTCTGCCGTCAGCACCGGGACCGGGAGCCAGACAGAGGCGGCAGCGTACGGAGTGGACAGCGAGAGGCCAAGCGCCTCCGCTGCGAACAGGCTGGGCGGCAGTTCGGTAGAGCCCCCTGCCGTTCCATGAGCGGGAGAAGGCTGGAGGCTGCGGGGCAGGTGGAAAGGGCAGTAGGGCGCGCAGTGCTGAGTGTGTGGGTTTCTGGGGGGCCCCAGGCTCTGCTCCAGAGGAGTCCGACCTGAGCCCCAAGCGTGCTTTGGCAGCCAACTCCCTGGGGCGATCGGGGTCTCGGAGCCCTGCGGGGGAATGAACGTGAGGCAAATGGTGATGTTTTAGGTGGTGGTGGTGCGGAAGCCTCCGGATCATATATACTAATTTCAGTGCCTAGTTCGTCTGGGAAAGCGCGGCCTGCTACATCCCATCCCGGGCTCCCCAGAGCTCCCTTAGGTCAGGCGGTTCACACCAGTCACCTGACAGCGGGGAGAGGAAAGAACAACCACAAGAAACTTATGCAAAGTTGTTTTTTTTTTTTTTTTTTCCTCCCCTCAAGTTTAGGGTTGTGTCCCCCACCCACTCCCCGTGGTCTTTAATGTCTACTTGAAATCCAGTACACTACAGAGGTAGCAGCGGGACGCGTGAGGAAGTGAATAGAGATTCCGGGCCACGGCCCGGGCCCGCGGAGAGGAACAATCACCTAGGTCGCCTATTGGCCCGCAGCCCTGCCCGACGTCAGCAATGACAGGTCCCGCCGCACGCGGATACACACACACACACACACACACACCCCCCCCCCCCCCCCTTCTCTCTCTCTCTCTCTCTCCCTCTTTCTCTCTCTTACTCCTGCTCCCGCGCATCTCCACCTCACCCCACCCTACCCCCAGCATTTCATTCTCCTACTGCTCATGCGCTCTGACCCGGGCACGGATTCTTTTCTCACCTCTTGAGCCCCCTCCCCCTCCTTTCTCGAAAGCTGAGTAGATCGGCTCTGCCTCACTGCTCCTGGAAGTGAGCGGGGCTGGGTTCTGCCTTCTTTCACCACGACTTCAGGGAGGGGGTGTTTCGCTGTACGTAAAGAACTCGGACTATTAGACGGGCAGATCCAGCCCTACCGGGGCTGAAGGGCAGCCCAGGGCGCGCGAGGATGGAGGCCTGATTCATCAGTTTGTCCCAGGAGCCCGAGGGACTGCAGACTATGCGACCCGACCCGGAGCAGACGAACTCCTAGCCTAGTAGCCTTTGGGCTTTATTTTTTCGCTTTTGCCGAAATTTCTTGTGTCCTTCATTTCTCTCTCTCATTTCTTTGGATTCTTTATTCTTTCCACCCCTTTCCCTCCTTCCGACTCTATTCTTTCCACTTGGCCTTGCCAGCTCCTTGCAAGGACCAGCCCAAGAATCCCTCCCAGACTCAAGCCAGAGTGGGCCTGAGGCAGTGATGACCTGGGAGATGCAGACCTCGAACCCATTACCCTCTCAAGACGCTACCCTCTCAAGGGGGGGTAAGAATCCTCTTCGCCACAAATCCCTTCGTCCCGCGGACCGGGTGACCAAAGAAACAAAGGCTAGGGGAATGCTGCAAGGAGAAACAGGTCCTCCCTCACCGGGTGGTCTCCCCAGTCAGTTTGCGGGCTTGAGTTCTGTACCCTGCCGCCAAACGGAGCCTTTGGGAAAGGACCTTGGGGATCACTTCCAGTTTCAGCTCTCACCACTTGTTGCCTGCGGCCGTTGTCTCTGCCTCTCTCCTGGCTAGCCTTCAGGGTTCTGAGAAGAGTGGACGCCAAGTTTCCCCGCCCAGGCTGTGCAAGGGACTGCGGACCCACGGCCTGTTCTCACGCGATGCCCTCTGGCGCTGAGGGGCCACAGTTTTGGGGTGGGGATTGGCCCGCGGGGAAAACAAACAAACAAACAAACAAAAAAACAACCAACCAACCAACCAACCAACCAACCAAACAACCAAACAAAAAAACCCTTTCCGTTTCGGCCTAGTCTAGCCAAGTGTTCTTTGTTTGCGCTGCGGACTGGCTATGGCCGGCTGCACAGCTTGGCGATTTAAAGGGCTGCTCGCTGTGTTGCCTGGCTAGCTCTCTGTAGCCAAAAATGCCAACTTGAGTACTTAGGCTTCCCTAGAAGCCATAGGAAGCGATTCCAGAGCAGAGAAATGTTTGGATTTTTAAGAGAAGTTTTAAGGATTTAGTAAAAGACCTTGTATCCCTAGCAGATGTGAGAAGTTTGGATAGATTGCAAGAAAGTCTGACTGGGAGTTGATTGAGCTGTCCCACCCATCACCAGCACTAAGAACTATTCTTACACGTTTCCTAGTTAGTAAAGAGGGTTTCTTTTAAAATTAAAAAAATAATTAACTTAGGGTGCCTGGGTGGCTCAGTCCTTAAGAATCTGCCTTTGGCTAGGGTCCTGATCCTGGAGTCCTGGGATGTAGCCCCTTATGGAGCTCCTTGCGTGGTGAGAGGCCTGCTTCTCCCTCTCCTAATCCTCCCCACTTGTGCTCCCTCTCTCACTGTCTGTCTCTGCCAAATAAATATAATCTTCAAAAAAAATAATTAACTTATTTATAATGGTTGGCAGATTCTTTGAGACTCTTCATTTAATGTTTTGTTCCCTGCTCTGGGTCGCATCTTAGGGAGGGATTAACTTCCACATTTTCCCTCAGCTTTGACAAGTCCAGGTCTTTCTGCTCCTCTGGCTGTCTGGAAGAGCTTATGCAATGCAACCAATAGATGATGCCTTAGCATTAAAACAAAATAAAACAAAACACAGAAAGAAAGAAGAAGGAAGGGCAGGAAAGGGAAGAGAAGAAAAGAGAAGAGAAGAGAAGGGAGAAGAAAATGTTGAAGGAGTGCTTTTGACAGCCAAATTCCTTCTGCTCTGGAAACCAAGGACTTCTACTTAGTGTTGAGACTAGACTTTGAGGACTTGTCTCCTTCTCAGCTTTTACCTTCTCCCATACTCTCACTTTCTGGAATTTACCCTTCTGCTCACAGAAGCCTCCTTTCTTGTCCCCTGTCTTGTTTTCCCTTCCTCAACATGATGGTCAGGCTGGGTCTTAGAGGGGTTTCAAGGCTCCCCCCAACTCAGATGTCTGTTGAATGTTGCAGCTATTTAGGCAAGTCTGGGCTGAACTCATGAAGGCCTTTTAAGGAAAATGAACAAGCAAACACAACCTCCCCCCCCAAACCCCCCAGAAAAAACAATATAACCCCCCCAAACCAAAAGGAGTGTGTTCTTCCCTGGGGTCCCTTCTGCAGCTGTTTCTCCTAACCATCTCTCAACATAGAGCTTAGTCAGCTTCTCCTGTAGCATTCAGGCCTAAGTGCAGGAATACTTCAGCAATAGTCCAGCAATTAAAATATTTTCCTTTCCACCTGAACTTCCGTGATCTGCAACCTACTGTTTAGGATGTTTATCAAACTCATCATCCACTTTTATTTTCATTAAATCTCTGATTTGCACAAAAATGGATCCCTTAATATATATACCATGACTTCACTGCATCAGAAGCTTTGAATAACAGCAGAAAACAGGGATATTTAGGTTGTTTTAGTCCATGGACACTTTTGGAAGCCTTGTGATGCCAGTGAACTCTAATAGTCCTGTTTTTGTTAACAACACATGTATTAGGAAAAAAAAAAAACTCTAACTATACATTAGAAGGTGGTGAAAATAAAGATACAATTTTCCCCTTCCAAGTTTGTGGACCCCTGAATTCTAAGCACTGTTTTTGTAGACTCTGGGGATAAGAAGCAGAGGTTTTATACTTGTAGAGTGTTAGTGTGCTGCATACCCATACTAACTTTACCCTTGAAAAACTTTCAACATGTGTGTGGCTTTTTGTGCCAACAGTGAAAGGGCAAATAAGTCTGATTCAGCCAAATTCATTGACAGTAGCCTGGCCCCATAGAGCTCCTTCCCAGATGCAGCATTCTCTTGAAGTACTAAAAACACATGGACCCATCCAGGGTAGATGCTGCTTGAGTAGCCAGAGGTTACTTGACCTGCAGGTCACTAAGGCTGCCTGATCCTTACAGATTCCTTGGAGCCACATGGTTCACATGTTGGCTAAATACAGAAATGGGGCCAGGAATTCTCCCAAAGGAACATTTTCCCAGGGACAGAGACATGGAGGAAAAAACAAACCCATTTTACCTACGAGCATTTATAGACAGGGAACTCAGGGTAATTACATAAGGATCTTCAAGGCATATCTCTGAAAAAAGCTCTAAAGCAGTATCCGGGTAACTGTAGATGACAGGTGGGGAACTTATGGCAGGGAGAAATGTTTTAGTTTTCAGAGCTGTTTCTTTAAGTCTTCCAGTGTCAGCTAAGAGTGAGTCCAGGGGCACCTGGGTGGTTTAGTGGTTAAGCCTCTGCCTCAGGGTCCTGGGATCAAGTCCCGCATCTGGCTCTCTGCTCAGCAGGGAGCCTGCCCCCCCCCTCTCTGCCTGCCTCTCTGTCTACTTGTGATCTCTGTCAAACAAATAAATAAAATCTTAAAAAAAGAAAAGAAAGAGTCCAGATTTCATTGACTTGATAGGGCAAGCTAAAGACTGCTGTTCCTCTCTTTTAGAAAGTTATCTTACCACCTTGACTCCCAGTACCAAATGGTTGGCTGAGCATTCTATTTCTAACCATGCTGGGGGTTACAGCATTGTTGAGTTCACTTTCCTGCTTGATGTGCAGGAAAAAAAGAGACATATTCTGCAGCCCAGAGATCTTCAGCAGAAGGCAAAGAAGCACTGGAGGCTTTTGTAGGGGGCTCTTTGGAATAAGTTCCACCGCCAGACCCCAAAATCTATCCAGTGTCCAGAATCCTGCCCTAAGCACCTTTGTTCACCTCAGCCTGTTGTATAGAAATATGACATTTGGTGGCCCTACCATCTGCCAGAGCTCCTTCCATTACTGACTTCAATAGGGAATGTCTGACCTCTCTCCTTTGGAAGGAAAGAAATAGGAGAGATTTCAGATCAATAGCTGGGCTATTTTTCTACTTTGATATTTTAAGAAATGCTAAATAATGATTATCTGTTTCAGGTTATGCTTCGAGCAGGATCCCAGGAGCTGATGGCCACTGCACAGAGCCTGGCCAAGAGCAAGCCTTTTTGTCTGAATGTTCTGCATCTAGATCTGCTGTCACTTGTTCAGTCCTTTTTCCCTGTTTCTAGCCAGGTTATCACCAAAACAAGGGACAAGTCTCTTTATAGGCTATTCACAGACAGACTTTAGATTCCTGCAGTGAGAGGCTGTCTCTAGTCTATGAAAAATAAATAAATAACTTAAGACCCAGGAGCCCACCATATGTCCTAGTCCAAATTGTACAAAGGAGATGAGATCTAAGATTTTGGAGATAGAGGAAGCTATTCCTCTCCTCTGCTATGGAAGTTTGGGTTTTAATCATCATTAATGGAACTGAGTATGAAAACATATATACTTGGATAAAATTTAATTTCCAAGCAAAGGTTCTCCAAAATATCTTTGGACAAAAGATTAAGAAACATGGGGGGGGGGGGTGCCTAGGTGGCTCAGTGGGTTAAGCCTCTGCCTTAGGCTCAGGTCATGATCTCAGGGTCCTGGGAAGGAGCCCCCTATCAGGCTCTCTGCTCAGCAGGGAGCCTGCTTCCCCCTCTCTCTTTGCCTACCTCTCTGCCTACTTGTAATCTCTCTGTCTCTGTCAAATAAATAAATAAAATCTTAAAAAAAAAAAAAAGATTAAGAAACATGGTGAAAGGATCTTCCAGAACAGCACTGAGGAATTAAAACAACTGAATTTACATAATAAGCACATGTCTCTTGAGAATTCTGCCATCAAATTATCCCAAAATAATAGAAGAAAGCTATTTCCCCGAGTTGTCCATTTAACTTTTGTTAAGAAGGTTGCTTTTCCTTCCAACAAGGGAATACCTTGGAGGCAACCATCAGCTGGTGGTGTAGTTGAATGAAATGAGGGAAACTAGAAGCGCCTGGAAGGGAAAACACCCAACCCTAAATCATATGCTTATTCTAAATGGAATATTAAATTAAATTCTTCACAATGAAGGTATTCCTGACAGAGCAGCTGTCAGTCACTCCCTGTTCAGACACCACATTGTGGGAACATAGTTGCTGCCACATTGCAGAAGGCTGGTGTCCCTGGTAAAGATGATGCATATCATGTAAACCCCATCACCAAGATCAAAGTCTGCTCCTTTCATGGAAGCCAATACATGTCAAACCTCATTCCAATCAAATCGTCTGGAAATGAATCCAAGATGAATATGTCATAGAATAATGTGACAGTGGAACTACAGAAGGTCAGGGGTTGTTGTTTCAATGAGAGAGTCGTCAAATATTAATTCTAGAATGTCCAGATGAGTAGGCATTGAGGGGGATTAGCTGGCTGCTGGTGGGACGTTGTGTAGCTGATTTGTGTGCAAATGCATCAAACACCAAGGTGTTGTTCTCAGTTTCATTGGAACTCAAGAAACACCTCCAAGCTCACAACCCAACATAACCAAAAGAAAAAACAAAACTTCCCACTTAAAAAAATAACTTAAACAAACCAATATTCAAAAAAGGATTTTAACTTACTAGACTCTTTGAGGGAGTTTCGGTAAAGCCGTAATCTTTTCCTCATCACCAAGGAAGTCTTGTATCTCATTTTCTGACTTTGAACCTGTTTGGGAAGAAAAAAGGGACAGTCATTCGTGAAACAATTTTATACATGTTTGCATGGCAAGATTGTGAGGCCAGAATGTATCAGTGTTGGTCTGAAGAGTCTTTCCAGTCTTTCATAGACCATTTTCAAATTTATAAAAGTGAAAGAAGAGGATTCTGCTGGGAACTACCCATATTTATTGCAAAATGACATAACCTTTGTGATTAAAATATATTAAAAATCTTTTTCCCTACTAGATACTTCTCTGGTGTAACTCATTTGTCGATTTCCCTTGTAGATAGAATTTAAGCACAATTTAAGCATTCAAACACCTCTGACTTCTAGAATTTAAATTTATTCTATGAGAAATTCCCATTGTTTTCTGAATTTAGTGAAATGTAATGGAGAGGGCTGTGTGTCCTCTGGGACATAAGGTTAAAAACTGAGGTACAAGTACTGGAATTAAGAAGAGAGAAATTTCCTTGTAAATTTGTATATCTTGCCCATAGTGGTATGGGAACATTTACCGTCATATGACTTCCACCTCCAAACCCATTTGGAAATCATCATTGGTTGATTTTTTGAAGCTAATATAAAATTCACCATAATAGAAAAAACGTATCATTTCTATCATTTGGTCCTAGTTATCTTCACTTCTTAGTTAAGAAATACCTCCCCTGTTATATTTGCATCCCTTATCAAATTCACTTTGTGGATAATGCTACCAAGGCTTTGGCCATCTTAAAGCCTGAAACCCATCCTGAGGACCTTTGCATCTGTCAGGCAACGTTAAAGACAGTGGAACAGCAACACAGAGTCGATCCACCCAGCCCCAACCCTCACTTGGCCTAGAAAGACAAACAGTCATTGAAAAGGTCTCAGGCTGGACAAACACAGCACGCCCTCTGTCAATGAGGACGTCTGCCTGTCTTGACACTCCAGCCCACAGAACAAGCGATTGTTTAACTTGTTGAACCACAGGCCAAATCCAAATGGGGCTCTGCTATCTCAAAGCCTTTCCAATTCTCTATGCTCAAAGATCTTTCTTTCTCCCTCAACCCCCAAACTGGGTTTGAACTAGCTTGTGTGTTTTCACCCTTCCATCTCCCTTCTTTTCTAGGTTTAAGCCTGAGGGGTGGGGGCGGGGGATAGACTCACCTTTTCCCAGAGGGTTTTATTTATTTTCAATTCTTTCTAACCAAAAGGTTTCTGTCCCTCCAAATAATAAGCTCCTTCCTGCACAAATCAGGAAAGAAAGGAGGCCCAACTTTACATTCCTACAGAAAGGTGGCATGCTGGGCATACCCGCTCTAAAATTTCCTCATGGCAGGATGTCTGGCACGGGAAAAGTCCTGGTTGGTTGGAACTAATAGAATTTACTTTTTTGCCTCAGAGGGAAATGGGTGTGAGTTTCTCTACAGAGGCCCATCCACCAACAATGCTGCCCAAGTCCCTCCCCTCCCCTCTTAAGAGGCCTGGGTCACTTCTACCCTGCCCTGATCCTGGCAGTCTTTTGTGCATTACAAACCCACAGGCATGCCAACAAATGCAGAGGCTGGACTTTGGACTGGCAACTGGCACTGTAAGCTTCTCTGTAGTAGCTCCATCACTAGACTGGTATAGGGAATCAGAGTGAAAAATTGTCTCCTTTGGTTAAAACTCTAAGTCCACTGAGCAAGCCAGTTATCTCACTGAAGGTGGGATGAAAGAATATGGGGGCAATCCCTGGGACCCTGGACCTAAGATCCCCACTAACCTAGAGATATAAAAGCTCTGAAAATGCCTGGTGAGGTTTTCCTCAAATAACTGTTCCTGATTTGTCTCCTCATAGTCCGGGGGCCACTTGTTCAGGAGTCAGAGCACAACCTGGAGACTTATTGGAATCTACCTTCCTCCTCACACATTGAGGAGAGGAGGGAGTGCCAGCCAAATCCATCTTTCTGGGGGAGAGCCAAGCAGGTGGGCCCCTGGGTATACGCAAAAGGCACCATTTTTCTTTGGGGGAACACCAAAGCTGTACCTTGTGAGGTCTCCCTAGACAGCGGCAGGCCTGCCCAAGGTCAGAGGTCACCTACAGTCCACTTCCCAAACCAGAGATTTCAGTCCCCGAGCCATCAATGCTGCTCCACACTGATTAACCTGCAGGCACACAGGCAAAGGCAAGCCCGCCTTTTAGCCACAGCTCACCTGGGGCGGGTGCAGAACAGGAGCCCTTCAGCCAGCCTGGGAGCTCTCAAGCAGAAACCCAAAAGACATTGGGCTTCTGCTGGCGGCCTGCTGTTGCCAGCTGCCCCGGCATCTCCCCGACTTCCCTCCATCCGGCTGTCCAGCCCCAGGAAGTCGGGCAGCAAGGCTGGGTTGTGTGCTGGCCTTTTCTCATTCTTCTGTTCCCTAGAGGAATTAGCTTGGGTTTCCCTGCTCTGGACTGAAGGTTGAGTGACCTTCGCAAACCCAGAGTAGAGTCTGTGTTAGTGAGTCGCCTGAAGGATCAGCGGAGACATTTAATCTTCCCTTTGAACATGCCTGCACCCCTACCTGCCCGCAGCTAGATAGAGGGAAGGAAGTTGGGGCCTCGATTTGGGTAGCTCTGAGGCCGACGATGTCCGTAAGGGGGTCGGAATGTGACCTTGGAATCCAAAGGGAGTCTCTTGCAGACAGTGCTGGCCAAGGTGAGGCCCCTCAATGCCCCTTCTCCATTCCCAAGACCTCGCTGGCTCCCAGCTGTTTCCACGGACAGCCTACCTCATTCATCAACCCCAAACTTCCCGGTCAACCATTTGAGGCAGTCCTAGCTTTCTTTCACAAACCAACTCTGTTCCCGCCTCACTTGTCCCTAATTTCCTGTGTCCCTAGATGTCTAAGGTAGTGCCCAGAATTCTAGGCTGCTGCGGCCTGCTCCCCCAGAGAGCTAGTCATAGCCCTCGCTCGCATTTGGAAGAAAGAAATCCAAATCCCAAACCCATGGCCAGCCGCGCGCAGAGAGCGTATCCCAGCGGTCAACGTCCTGCGGCAGAACCAGGATGCGCGAGGGCGAAGATCCCGGCCCCATCGCCGACCCAGCCGGCATCTGCCGTCAGGTTGGGGCGGAGAAGTCCCATCATCTTGCTGCCTGCCAGGCTAACTTAGCTTCATTGACCCTGGAAAGGGGAAGCCGACTCCCGCCCTGCCATCCTCCAGGAGCAGGGAGAGAAGCTGCATGCAGGGCCCTTCTGCTGGCGAGGGTCCCGCTCACTTGGAGCAAAGGAAGCTCTACTCCACGACTCCTCTTCTTGTGCCCACAATAGGGCACCCAGGCAATTTACGAGGAGGGGAGGATAGGCGGGTGGGCAATGAGCTGCTCTAGGTCCGGGTGCCAGTGGGAGCCCCATTCGTCCTCCTTGCCCACCCCCTCCCTGGGAAGAAAAGATGGACTCATCCCCAGCGCTGCCCCTCCGCGGTAGGGCCCCCCTCCCCTCAGTGGCAGTGGGGTGGGGCCTATACTCACGGTTGGGGGGCTAATGAGGGAGGGGATGGGGAGAAAGTCTAGCTGGGCCTCTTTCCCCAGTGGGGTTTGGGTGCCACTGGCCCCGCTAAGGGCGCTTGCTACCCAGGTGCTGGCGGTACAGGTTCGGTCTATCTGCCCCCTGGACTCAGGCACTTACCCTGCTCCACCTGTTGCCGGGATCTCCTCATTTCTGCACATCACTTTGGGGTGGCGGAGGGGGAACCACAAACCCCTCCAAGCCTCTCTTTTGTGGTTCCAGCGAGGCGGTCATCCTTCATTTCTCCTTTTCCAGCTTTCGGGAAGCAGTTAGGGAATGTATGATGAAGCAGAAATGAGCCGTCAGGATGATATTTTAATGGCTTATATGTCACGTTGGTGCATGTGGCTTTGAACTGGAGCCGCTTGCGTTTCCTGCAGAGAGCGCCGCAAATCCCACTTGATAACTTCTACAACCCACAACTTTTTTTTTTTTTTTTTCCCTCACATTCACTCTTACCCTGTATATTTGGAAGCGTTTCCTAAAAATACCCTCTTGTCAACGTCCCCCTTGGATTTTCCACGGACTGGAGAGAGAAGACTGACTTTTCTTTTTTGAAGAATTACTTTGCCTCTCCCCCTCCCAACGGCGGCTACCATTCCCCCCCTTCCCCCCCCCCGTGACTTTTTTTTTTTTTTTTTTTTTGAACGGCAGGCGAGGTGGGTTCAATATTTGTTCTCCCTAGTGAGAGCACTACAGCCTCTAGAGAAAACTTCTCCTTGCAAATAAGGTTTTTACAACTGCAGTGGAGGCAAGATTCAACTTTCCTCTGTAGACAGCAGAGAAAACTGAGTAGTTCTGATACATCTTTTTGAACAAACCGTGTAATAGTTTGTTTTTTTTGTTTGTTTTTTTTTTTGTGTTTTTTTTTGTTTGTTTGTTTGTTTTGAAAAACCACCCCTTGAGCCCTAGCCTTTTCCTTCTGTTCCCCATACTGGTTCCACTCAAAGTTGGCGGGGAATGCTGGGCTGCTATATTCAGACTTGTTGCTGGAGCAGAACATATGATTTTTTTTTTTTCTTTCTCAATTTTCTATTTCCCAGCACAATAAGTACAAATGCTGGTCAGGTCCCTTCAGACACCGGGAAACCATCCCAGATACAGAAGTTGAGTTTTGAGCTGAGAGAGCCAGGGAAAGGGCAATTCAGCCCGCCAACACCAAGCGAGAATCTAGTCGATGAAAAGACCAGAAAATTAAAAAGGCAAGAAGAGGCCGACACTGACCCTGCCTTCCTCCAGCCGGTGTGGCCAGCGCAGGCGACTAGGCAAAAAATATTCATTTTCATTTTCCTCTCGCTGGGGAACTGGTGAGTTTCCCAACGGAGCCGCCAGTGAAAGGATGAGTTGAGGTTTCTTTGTCTGAGAAGAGTTTAGGGCTCTGATTCAGCTGCAAAGAAGCCAAATGAAGTTAGAAACAAAGGGCAAATTGAAGGATTCCGACTCTTGGCTTTTTGTGTTTTCCTTACTAGAAAATAATTAGACCTAATGAATATGCAGACGTTTCAGCTAAACCCTCGGCCCGGCTCGGGCTGTTGGGTTTTAAACAGAGCTGCGAGAAATGCAACCTTCATCCCCCAACCCCCCGCATCTGCGTGCATTTTTTGAAATGCATAAATGTTGCCCGCCTTAATTGATTGAGTCACAGGGATTTTTTTTCCCTCTGCTTTTAAGTGCCATACTCCTCTACCTTTCAACAATCATTTTAATATATAGTCAATGGCTCTTTGTGGACGGGACAAAAAGCAACTACGCGCAGTTGTTGAATAGACTTTGCGCTGGGCAAAGACAGGTTAATCGAGGGCCGCATCGCGAAAACAAGCGAGTGTTGTATGTTTGCACTGAATCCAAATGTCTGCATTTTCCTAACTAAATCAAAGGGAGTGTTATTTCTTTTTCTGCTCACTCATCTGAAGGTAAGTAAATTTTCTCTGGCGATCAAAAGCCTGGTCGGCAACAAAGACCGCGCCCGCTTTTTCCACCGTCCTGGTGTGGCGAGTTGCGGAATTTCAATAACTGTGACAAGGGTGACTGATTTGTGAACCAGAAAAGGTTTGAATGTCACAAAATTTACATTGGTCCTATCTATCGGGGATTTAAATACCAAAAAAGTATTCGGGGATTTCTAGAGAGCTTTGGGCAGTATTGAAGAACAATGGCGCGTTTGGGAAATTTACAGTTTTACCTGAATGAAAGGGGCCTCGGTTGGGAACAGGAGTGCAGAAGGAGGGGGTTAGTGGGGGGCAGACCAGGGAGACTAGGGAAAAGGAAGAAAAAAGAATAACACTGGAGAGGAAGAAAAAAAAAAAACCCACCAACTCCGCAACAATGTTTCCAATCCCCCCCCCCCCCAAAATGCCGCCTCCACAACTTGGAAAGTTAAAAGCTCTCTTCCACCTGTGCTTATTTTTCTGGGGGGGGGGCGGGGATAGCAGGAAGCCTTATCGATCTGTTAAAAGTGAGAAAATGAGGCAACCGATTACCCTGAGAAATCACATTTCTTTTAAATAGTTAGCCAAGTGCCCGTGTGCTACCGAGATCTTAAATTATGAACAGGAGGGGGACAAGGCTAGAGGGAAGCAAACTTCAAAAGGAGCAAATAACAAAAGCCTCCTTTGCTGCCCTTGAAGGGGCTGGGGAAGAGAGGGGAGAAGAAAGAAAAGAAAGTTGCTGAATCGGGACATTCTGGAAGTGCCTGTGTTTACCAGCCCCATCCCCACCTCCTACTCTCGGAGACGCCCCGAGTAGCTAAATCCATCAGCTAAGAGCAGGTTTGAAGAAGGACAAGATAGGGAAAAAAGAGAAATGAGAGAGAGAGAAATAGAGAGTGAGAGGGAATGGGAGAAGGAGAGGGAATGGAAGAGAGAGGGAGGATAAAAGGAGAGAGTGTATATGACTGCAAGAAGGAAAAGGAATCGTGGCGAAACAATTTTTCCATGAGAAGAGGGAAAAATTTGGCTTAAAAAAAAAAAAAAGTTGCTACTCCTGGCAGCCCTGTTTGTCAAAAGGGGATGTCAAGCGCTTTACAATACCTGGGATTGATGAGGCGGGCGGGCCAATGAACGGCGCGCGGCGCCTCGGCGCGCCCTCCGTTGGCGCGGCGGCTGCAGGCGGGGGGAGAGCGGGCACACCAATGGGCGCCCGCGTCAGCAGCACGTGACACCTCCCCCTGCTCCCATTCATCAAGGGGGGGACGGTGTCGTCCTTTCAATTCATTTATCTGCAGGAATGATTGCTGCTATCAGTCTCGCGCTCACCGCCCGGCTGAGGAGGTGAAAGTTTCTCCCCAGGAAGATAAACCGCAAAAGACAATATTGTGCATGATTTGCGCCTTTTCTTTGGCTTTTTCTTTCTTTCTTTTTTCTCCCCCCTCCCCTTTTTCCGCAAAAAGCAGAGGGGGAAAAAGGAGAGTGAAGGAGCGAGAAGGCGAGCCTGAGAGAAAGGAGAGAGAGAGAAAAGAAAGGGCGAGGGGCTAGTGGAGAAAGTAAGGAGGGGCATACGGCGCGAGGCGGAGAAAGGGCGAGTAGTAGCGGCTCCGGCGCTCACATTCCTCTATGCTACAAATCCGGGAGGAAGTTTTTTTTTGGGGGGCTGAGATGCTCCACGCCTTTGCCTGGGCAGCCTTGACGCAGGGTCCTCTCGGCGGAGACTGAGCGGCGAAAAGTGCGAGCCGGGCCGGCGGGGTTTGCTTGGCGGGCGCCGGAGCCCGCCTTGCCTGCGGCCCGGAGCCGTCCGGCTTCCCAGCGCTTGGTCAGGCGGGCGTCCCGGCGCGTCGCGCCGCTGCCTGCGGGCTAGGACTTCGCGAGGTGGGTCGACTCCTCCTCCCTCCTCTTCTTCTTCTTCCTCTTCCTCCGCCTCCGGTTCCTCCTCCTCCTCCTCCTCCTCCTCCTGATTTTCCCTCCTCGGCGGGCGAGGGTGGGGGGGGCGGGGGAGGCCGGGGCTCGCCCCGAGCAGCCACGATGCTCCTGGACGCCGGCCCCCAGTACCCCGCGATCGGCGTGACCACCTTTGGCGCGTCCCGCCACCACTCGGCGGGCGACGTGGCCGAGCGCGACGTGGGCCTGGGCATCAACCCGTTCGCCGACGGCATGGGCGCCTTCAAGCTCAACCCCAGCTCTCACGAGCTGGCCTCCGCCGGCCAGACGGCCTTCACGTCGCAGGCCCCCGGCTACGCGGCTGCCGCGGCCCTGGGCCATCACCACCACCCGGGCCACGTCGGCTCCTATTCGAGCGCAGCTTTCAACTCCACGCGGGACTTTCTGTTCCGCAACCGGGGCTTTGGCGACGCGGCAGCTGCAGCCAGCGCCCAACACAGTCTGTTCGCTGCTTCAGCTGGAGGCTTCGGGGGTCCACACGGTCACACGGACGCCGCGGGCCACCTCCTCTTCCCTGGCCTTCACGAGCAGGCGGCGGGCCACGCGTCGCCCAACGTGGTCAACGGGCAGATGAGGCTTGGCTTCTCCGGGGACATGTACCCGCGGCCCGAACAGTACGGCCAGGTGACCAGCCCGCGTTCGGAGCATTATGCCGCGCCGCAGCTGCACGGTTACGGGCCCATGAACGTGAACATGGCCGCGCATCACGGCGCTGGCGCCTTCTTCCGTTACATGCGCCAACCCATCAAGCAGGAGCTCATCTGCAAATGGATCGAGCCCGAGCAGCTGGCCAACCCCAAAAAGTCGTGCAACAAAACTTTCAGCACCATGCACGAGCTGGTCACGCACGTCACCGTGGAGCACGTCGGCGGACCTGAGCAGAGTAACCACATCTGCTTTTGGGAGGAGTGTCCGCGCGAGGGCAAGCCCTTCAAAGCCAAATACAAACTGGTCAACCACATCCGCGTGCACACGGGCGAGAAGCCCTTCCCCTGCCCTTTTCCTGGCTGCGGCAAGGTCTTCGCGCGTTCTGAGAACTTAAAGATCCACAAAAGGACGCACACAGGTACGAAACCGCTGTTCTTGAGCCCCCACCCCCAATCCTGGGCCTGGGACCCGAAGTTTAAAAGTCAGCCGCCGGGGCGCACAAACCCGGCCATGCTTGGTTCTGGGCGTCAGGTTCCAGCAGGCAGGCAGTGAAAGCGTGCGCTGGTTTTAGTTTGAGGCTTGAACTTACGAAGAGGTATAGAGAGGATTGGACAAGAGGTATCTAGGAATATAGATTTTTACATGAGGGTTAAAAAAAGGCTGGGAGTGCAGAAAGACAAGCCCAGCTTTGTGGAGCCCTTGCAGCGCGCAACGCCAGTAGAGGTGGCCGGTCCTTGCCGGCGGCGGAGGCGCCAGCAGCTCCAGCTGCAGACAAATCTAAACATTTGCTTTTGGCTACCATCTTCCGCGAGGCACCTTAGTGAAGATGTTGTCAAATGAAGGAACTAAGGAAATTGGAGGAGATAGGATGAAGGCGCAGAGAAAGAAACAAAAACCGAAGGGGGGGGTGGGTATTGAAAGCAAATAAGTTGGGCCTGAGGAAGCTTTCGGAGGCTTATGCATATTTAAAGAGCCCAGTTTTAGTAGTGACTTGTTTTTGAGTAAGCTTGAAGAGTTGGGAGAGTCAACAGAAGGCAGAGAAGTCTTTTTTGTTGTTGTTGTTAATTAGATTTTATGAGATAGTTTCCAAAACACCGAATGCTGTGTATTAGCCTTTAAAAATAAAGAGACCAGCCAGGAACAGTTAAAAGAAAAGTTCGCGGCGAGCTCAAGACTGTAGTCTGAGCCGGCAGGCCATTCCGGCCATTCCGGGCTCCTAGCTTCAGCAAGGCCAGGAATCCTGTCTGCTTCCCTATTCTGGTTTGCCTGGGTGATTTCTGTGAAGCGCGTTTGGAACTTGGGGTTTAAAGCCAGAGTGAAGGAAGAATTTGCGGCGCCGAGCTCTCGGCCCAGATTACCTTATAAAATGTGAGTGTGAGTAGAGGGTGGGGTGGGGTGGAGGAGGCGACGAGGGGGGTGCAGAGCGTCGGGGAGGGGGTGGGGGAGGAGAGAAGAGCAAAACAGCAGGAGAATCAGTTCTCAATGTGAAAATTAAAAAGCAAGAGCTAGGTAGAAGCCGCCCGAAGTCGTCTATATCGCTCTGGGCAGAAAAACCAGCAGCCAGACCTGCAGCGACTCTGGGATCTAGAAAAACTAGCATCACTGATAATAATAAAAAAGAATTAAATCTGGATGTAATTGGATTAGGAATTAAAGTAGTTCAGGTATTTATAATGCCACTGCAGATAGACGACTTTGTTGAAGACCCGGGTTTTTGAACTTGAAAGTACTAACACTGAGCTGCTGTCTTTTTATTTTTTTTATTTGTTTTAATTATTGTTTAAAATTTTAAAAATAGCCGCAGGATTTGTTATCAGACTTCTCTCTTTCTTGCCTTCGCACCAGGGGAGAAGCCCTTCAAGTGCGAGTTCGAAGGCTGTGACCGACGCTTTGCCAATAGCAGCGACCGCAAGAAGCACATGCACGTGCACACGAGCGACAAGCCCTATCTTTGCAAGATGTGCGACAAGTCCTACACGCACCCCAGTTCGCTGCGCAAACACATGAAGGTAATCGCCGCGCTCTCGCTGCCGGCCTCTGAGCCAGGACCCGCTCTGCTCTTCTGCCAGGGCCCAGCGGCGAGTGGCAGCCGGGTGGTGGAAGGAGCTGGCGGAGGCAGAAAGGCCAAGGTTCCACTTAGCTGAGTGCGGCTGGGCAGAGGGGGCGGGGGCTGGAAAGGGTCATGAGGGCACGCAAGGTTGTTTTAAGTTTACTTTTAAATAATGAAAGTAAAAAGAAGGAAGGTCGCGACTGAATTTGGCCCAGGTAGGGAGATAGCCAGGGCTGTACCAGCGCGTTGACTCTGCCGGAGCTGCCGCCATTGTAACTGGCAGCCTTGGCAGAAGTGCTGGGCTCTTGCACACAGACCTAATCATTTGCTTACCTAAATCTGCGCAAGCAAAGTACCGCGGCTGCAGGAGGGACCGTCGCCGGCTCTTGCCTCAAATCCTGCCTTCCCCTTCCCAGATCTATTTTTCTTTTGTGAGTCCCGGAGGCGCTGTCCCTCCCTGGAGCCCTGCAGGGCGGAGGCGGGCAACCAAGCCTAAGTCCGGCGGGTCAGGCCTCCTAGGAGCTCAAGGGGCTTCAGCGCTGCGTGGGGAGACGGCAAGCGGCCTTCACCCGTCCTAGGCCGCCGCCGCGCGGGCTCTTTATCTCCTTAAAAACGCGACTTTATTCCCGCAGGTCCACGAATCCTCCTCGCAGGGCTCGCAGCCTTCGCCCGCCGCCAGCTCCGGCTACGAGTCCTCCACGCCGCCCACCATCGTGTCTCCCTCCACAGACAACCCGACCACCAGCTCCCTGTCGCCTTCCTCCTCCGCAGTCCACCACACAGCCGGCCACAGCGCGCTCTCTTCCAATTTTAATGAGTGGTACGTTTAAAATCAGAAACAAAACACCGAACAAAACCCTATTTAAGAGACTGAACACACACGTACACAAAATATTACTGAATGAACCCTGCGAATCAACACAGCCCCCTCCCCCCCGCCCCAGACACCGCAGTCCTATTTTTTTTTTAAACCTGCCAATAGACCCAGGACCGAGTAAAGAAAGAAAGCCCCAAACCCGTATATTTTTTCCCTTTTTTTTTCCTTTATTTTCTTTCCTCTTTCTTTCTTTTTCCTTTTTTTGTTTTTGTTTTGTTTTTTTTGTTGTTGTTGGCAAAGGTTTGGTAGCCAAGGGGCGGGAGGGTGGTCGAGGAGAAGGCCGCTGCCTGTCCGAGTGCTGCCAACCCCGACCGAGGGCCAGTTTCTCGTCGGAAATCGAACAGGCTCTCTGGGCTTGTTTTGTTTGTTTGTTTTTGTTTTACTTTGCATTCTTGTAAATACAGAATTATTAGCTTAAAACTGTACTGTTGGATTCTGTAAATAGTTATATCTCGGTTGGAGCGGGCGGGTGGGTTCGTGGCGTTGTGGTCTTTGCATTGGGGGAGGGGGGAGGGGCCGGGCGGGCGGGCGGGCGGGCGGGGGTGGGGGGTGGGCGGCCAAAAGCCAACTGTTTGTACTGAATGGCAAGAATGTTCTAGTAAATGTGTACCAAAATGTGAATTACTTTGTACGATTACAGTCTCCACGTCGACCTAACAGAATATTATTGGTATTAATGTGCTTTTTTTTTTTTTTTTTGTATAAAGTGCAAACATTTCTCGTCCCAAAGTCTAAGTACTTTAGTGCAGTAAAATGTTGTTTCACGTCCTGTCAAGAATTCGTATAGTACGAGCCTGGATCTGCGTGTCAAACTGTTCCATTTGTTTATGTAAAGTGATATTAAAAAAGATATAAACTATAACTGTCCGTTGCTTTTGGCAAAAGATACAACCACATAATGTATATAATTCCTAGTTTCCATATTTATCCGCATGTAAAGGGCCGGTTTATTCATGTTACAGCTATTCAATATTTATGGCTAGAAAAACTCGTATGTACACTTTAGTTTCCAGAACTGTTTGGTAACCTTTCGTACCTTATTAAAGATTCTTAAATCTCAGTGATTGTGGTAGGAATTTCTTCTTCACCCCCAGCAACCTGCTGCCTCTTCGGCCAGCATTAGTGGGTCTCTAGAAAAGCTTTTCCAGAGTCCCTCGCCTTCCCTTTCTGTCATTGCAGGTCGTATAAACGTGATAAATGAATGCTACCCTGCTGGCTCTCCGAGAGGGTGTAATTAGTATTTATATCAAAATTTATGAAACAAATTTTCGGCCGCTGTATAATTTAAATGACCTTTGCAGACGTAGAATAACAACCATAAAAATAACAAAAATAGATTGCACAGGCGACATCAATATTAATGTAGGTGAATTGTCAGAAGCTTGGGGGCTCACTCTGCAGTGTTGCAAATGAACTTGAAGCAGGGGGTTCCGCTGCCCCCCAAATTAAATTCTCTGGGCTGAAACCGAGTTGCAGATTTACAATATCATATTTTAAATTGCTGTCTTCAATTAAACCATTTATGGCCATAACTAATTTTCAGGATATTGATGCATGTTTTTACAGACCTTCCTTCTTTGTACAAAAGTAAACGTCCATAAAGCAGTTTACTTATATTTCTTCAAATGTGATGCTAATTTAAATTAATTACTTCCTATGATATGTTATTATTCCTATAATTTTGCCACTGTTATTAGTTCTTTCAAAAATACATCTAGGGAAGAGAATTATTTTCTGTAATTTGATTATCTTTCTATCTCTTTTATTTATTTCTCATTTACTTAAGAAATTTGTTCCATTGGCTGGCGTTGATACAGTAAATTTGTAAATGAGGAGACAATATAAAAAATCTAAATTACTTGTGCTTAATGACTGTAGCAGAACGCCTTTTCTCTAAATCAGATTGTCTTTCTTGCAGTTTAGTTTGATAGATTTGCAAGCTATGCTGCTCCTTCGAAGTTAGCTGTGCTGGTAGGAACGCGAGCTTCTTTGTCTCTGGTTGTAGCTTGCATGATCGCCCCATTAAGCAGACAACGTAGGGGAGATCACAAATCAGGGCCTTGGCTGTAGCTTCAAGGGTGTGGATGTGTCAGAGCAGGAGGCAGAAACTGACCTCACTGTGGACAAGGACGAACCTGGACCTGCTTTTTTAAATATACTATGTGTGTTCAGGAAAACATAGGCCATACTGACTCTGAAAAGGAAAGTAAGAGGGGGGAAACCCTGCAAAAGTATGAGAACCCCTTAAGATACTGGCATCTATTTCAAAGAGACGTTAATTTTTCAGAGTATATCATTGACCAATTACAAAATCAAAACGTTAAATTCTTTTAAAAAAATCCTTTGTTGATATGCCTTTTCATCTCTTGCCATTTGTATTTGTCACTTTTGGCCAACAAAGTTTTCATTGGTGAAAGAGGGGAATTGGTGCAGTTTATGTAGCACATAAAAAACTGGAAGATGGTGGTGGTTAACTTTTTAAAAAATACTATTGTGATTATAAGAGTAAATATCAACCTTTCCTGAAAAGAGCGCCACCTTGCAAGGTTTAGCGAGATTTAAGGAAGCTGAACACCTAAACAAGAAATGCTGCTAGCTCCTAAAATTTGTGAGACCAAAAGCTGTCCCCAGTTGGCTTTGGAGGTTTCAGATTGATTAACAGTGTAGTAGTTGAAGTGACACTAGACATTAAGCCCAAAAATTTAAAAAAAAAAAAAAATAGAAAGAGGAATGAAGATAGTTCCATCTCTCTAAGAAAAGAAGATAAACACCTCAATTAATAATCCTTCCCCTTCCCATAGAGATCAAAATGTCTGGGATCCTGACCATGAGTATTTATGATAATAACAACAGTATTTTTTAACTTTGTTAGTACATTTAAGAAGATAGTAAACGAGTGCATTTTTTTCTTTGACCATTCTTAAAAGCAGTTTACTTCAATTTTGGAAATATAAATGTGTCACTAGTTGTTATGTTTCATGTGATTTTTTAACTTTAATATTATTGTGTATAATAATTAAATATACTATGATATATCATTTATAGGATATTTTAAATATAAATTTTAGGGGTTAATACTTATTTCAACACTACTTCACATTTAAAAGATTTTTTTTTTTTTTGGCTTTGGCCAAATAATTTTTTAAAAAATCATTCAAGGAATACTGTGTGTTTTTGTGAATAATCTCCCTCACAAGAAAGGAACTTTTACAGTAGAAGGCAGTATTTATGCCAATGCCCATTATGCATTCTCTTCCCCAACACCCACCACAAAGAAAAAGTCATTAATGATGTAGGTTGCTTAAAATAATGCTTCAAACTTAAATGTAGTCTATTATTTTGCTGGTACCTTTAATGTCTGCTTCTTGAGATGTATTCTTCATACTTTTCTTCATGGGCTATTAGGTTTTGAAATACATGAATGTGAACAGCGAGATATATTGTTAGACCCTATTTAGCAGGAGCTGAATATGCTGCAAATGGCTGGTTTCTCTGTGTAGCTGTGGATTTTGGTTTAGGCAGAAAGCCATCCTGATTCATATTTCCACTGCATTGTATTCTTGGTACTATCAAGTGATTAGAACAACTGACAAGTTATTAAAAAGTTATATTGTGTCAACAAAAATGCCTAAGTACAAGCAATCATATTTGAGAAATGAAGAGAAATGAGTTGTGATATGTGTGTGTGTACATTTACAGAGTAAGCATATAAATATACAAGCACCATTTATATGGGGGTTAAGTAATTTTCAAACATTTCAGATCCTTTGTTTTCTTCTTCAAAAGCTACCCCCAACTGCTTTAAGCATTTGCAGCTGATGATTTTGATTTTTTAAAGTCAAGCATTCAAGTTAACCTTTAAGAAGCAAACCACCTCCAAAAGAAAGATGTAACCTTTCAATTGGCCCATATGCTTATCATTTTTTTTTTTTTTTTTTTTTTTGCTTTAGCTGACAATGAAAATAGCACTAACCTTCTTTGGTGATGGGCCTGGCATTTAGATGTTTTTATTTGTTGATTGTGAAGTTTTCTCAGAACTTTTAAAGGACTGCAACAGAACTACACTCCCAAGCTCTGAACCTTCCAGACATCTCCTTTTTGGGGCCAAGATACAATAAGTGTGTTGGACTCCTGGTGAATAAGTGCTGGTATAGTTAGTACCAAAAACATACCTCTTTCCAGGAAGCAGCTTGGAGAAGGCTATGGTCCTTAAAGAGCAGCATCAGTTTAAGATGGCTTGGGGAGTTATTGGCAAACTCCAAAGGAAGACATTGAACTTGTGGTGCTTTTGATTACTTGTAAACTATATATGAAACCATCAGATTTCAGACATTCCCAACTCACATTTCTTTCCTTTTTTTTTTTTTTTTCAACGTGAAATAATAATTACAAATTTATCTCCTCCTCTCTAGGTGCAGAGTTCTCGCTTCTTCCTAGTATCAAGTTTAGTTCTTAGAACGTGTGTGTTCATATTAGGAAAAAAAAAAATGTTTCCATGAAGATGGTCACAGTTGATATCACTCTCTGGTTTTAGAATTCTTGAAAATAGAGTGGCAATGAAAAGATGTATCCCATCTATGCCAGTTAATCACTAAAGGTTCATATTGCACATGGTACTCTCAACTTTTTACAACTTTTTACATCACCATCAGTAATATGTACTCATTCAAACTGGTTAGATATAGAAAGTAATATTTTATAAGGGTAACTATACAGCAATCTATTTTTTTCTCAAGTGATAATCACTAGTTTGGGAAAAAAAAGAAACATGTTAATAACTTTCTATATGTCACATTTGAGTCTTTTCTTCAAAGTTTATTGCAAATATAATGGTGCAATATACACAGAGAATGGGCAATATCCTCCATTAATTTATGCAAGACTGGTTGCTCCAGAGTCTCTCCCTGAGCAAGAGGAAACAAGATCAAGCCAAACCAGGAACTATTTTTACCATGCAAGCCGAATTCTGGCATTAGTTCCTATGGTTTATTTCCACTTTAGAGCAAGGAGCTAGAACAGTATGAAGTTTCTAATTGATGCTATACTCGAGGTGGATTTTTCAAGAATAAAAAGTAGGATTTAGCTATCTAGTATGGAAATGACATTATTTGGCTGTGAAAATGCTAAAGACATACGACTGCTGTCATCTGTCCACAATATTTTGGGTGCCTGTGATGGTTGCAAGGAATCTCTAGTATATGCAGGGAAATTCACTGGTTGTGAAACTTAGTGATATTTTCACCTACACAAGAATCAACTATTAAACGTGGATATAAGCATGGAATTCATATCTTAAAAAAAAAAAAAAAACCAACAATACCACCACCCACCAGACGTTCGAAGGCTAGATACCTTAGTAAATCTATTCTTTGTGTGACAATTCCCATTAAGCTACAGAAAACATACAGACGTAAAGAGGGCGAGAGAAGCTCACATCCTGATTCCTTTTAAAAAATTTTCTATCCTGGAAACGCCTCGCTTCTCGCAAAGAAAACTGAGTTGTGGAGGAAGGTAAAACCAAGAGAAAGAATAGAAGTGGACGAGTCTCTGAGTCAAGGGAGATTTTTGTCATGGAGAATTTCCTGAAAATATAAAAACACGCTTTTGGGTGGATGTGTGTGTCGGGATGGGGGGAGCGAAACAGCAAGACTTCGCCAAAGCACCTCCACAGAGGGCCGGACGGTCCGCGTCCGCGGGGCCCTTTGCGCCACCCTGCAGCCCCGCGGGGCGCTTTCCAAGTCGCTGCCGCGGGCCGGGGCTGCGGCTGGGAGAGCTGTACGCATGCGCGGCTCTGGGCCCGCGGTTCCACGTGCTGATGAATATGCAGGAGGCGCCTTTGCCCACGCGGGCTGCGGAGGGAACCTCTCAGAGGCTCGGGCCTGTGAAAGGAGCTGGCCGGGCTGCCAAAATAGTGCGGTGAGGAAGCTGCACGTGTTTGTTTTCAAACCGCGTTGGTTTAAGTGAGTTCACAAAGCCAGGCAGACTTCCGTAGGCTGGAGCCTACGCTCGTTGTTATCCGAACCGCAAGCTGAGCTGGCCAGGCAGAGTCTCCCTTATCCCAAGCGTCGTGCCCTGCGATGTGCGCAACCCCAAGCCAAGAGACAAGCACACTGAGAATTCTCCCTCTGCCTGTCCTCTCCTTAGCCGGAAGCTGCACCCCGGCCCTTCTTCTCCCTTAGTTCCAAGGAGAATACGTACCTTCCACTCATCTGGTACCTAAACAGAGCCCAAGTCTGAGATGAGGGGAGGGGGGAAAGGGCAGTAGGGGTTTTCTTAGCGCCCACCCTCTTTGCCCAGCTATAGGCCTGAATGTCCCCTTATCTGTCTCTCTCCCCTTTTCCTTTCTTTCTCCTAGCTGCTCTTCCTCTCTCTGTGTCCCAGCCACCACTTACCCATTTAGGGGGCTAGCAGCAGCTTGGTCTAAGGTTTTCATCGACCCTTCCCAAATGATGTTCGTCACCTCTCTAGTTGATGTACTTTTGTTAAGCTCAAACGTGCTTAGCTGATGACTGGTAGAGGAACTGCCCTGACTGAGAGACCTGGAAAGTGTGGGCTTTGGAGAGAGAAATCAGGAGTTTCAGGCACTGGTGACATTCTTGGGGTTCTGCACGTTGCATGATATTTTGTGGCCATTGTATTGACAGTTCCAGAGTCAGTACAGAACCTGTCCGGTGGAGTGACCAACTTGTAAACAAAGGGAAGGAGTGGTGGAGGATTCCTGGATTATTCTATTTTGAGATCAGCCTCTATAGAGTTCTGTCTTTGGGTGTTTTAGTCGAAATCCTAGGTCCCCTGTCATCAGATAATGGCTGCCACAGGTTCCAATCCTCCTCTGGATTTTACTTGTAAATGAATGGGTGGACCCATTCCATGATACCCATCCCTCTGGCTTCCCCCACTGCCAACAGAAGAGACCTTGTGTCACTGCACTGTAACCCAGGGCCAGCTTCACCCTTCCAGTTCTTGGGTGTGTGTGTGTGTCATAGCATCATTTAATCTGACAGCCACCACTCACTAAGTCTTCAGCTTAAGAGCGCGGCCCAGTAGTTTTGGAAATGTTCCTTCCAGAACAAGGCCTTTCCTCTTTCCCAGACTCTAGGTCTCAGAGCTTGATAATACGAAGATGGCATGAGAAAAGCCACAGGGACCTGGACCCACAGAGACCTGGCAGAAGCCTGTCACCCGCACACCCGGGGATTTGGCCTAACGGGTTGGAGCAGGAGGGTTCTCTTGTCTGAGTTCCCCAGAGGCCCGAGAGCCCTGCGTCTATTTCCTACGGCAGAAATCGCTTGATCGAACTCTCCCCGCCACAAGACCCACCTCACAGGGAACCCTTCGCGATTTGGGTCCTTTTGTGTTCGAACGCGATATTGCGTGTTGGAGCGGGGGCGCGATCTAGAGTCCACGGACTCCATGCTTACGATGAAGACCCGTGTCGGGCTCACTGTGAGCGGAAAGCTCAAACCCAGCGTGGGTTCTTGCGTTCCTCCCCAAAAGGCCAGGGCCCAAAGAACCCTTTTCATTTGGCGAGGGGCTTGACGGAAGGGAGGGGCGGGGGCGGGAGCGGGCCGGGGTCTGCTAGCCAGCGGCCGGGCGCGACGGACTTGCCCGGCTGCTCAGCTTGGCCGCCAGCATCCTTGCTGGCGACATGGTTGCTCTCTCCCGGGCCAGAGAGTGGGGACGCCTCTCCCCCCCACCCCAACCACCCCCACGGCGCCCCCGGGTCGGCGCCAGAGCCCCGGAGGCCCGGAGGCTCTGGCCTGTTGGAGGCGAGGCGGGCTCTGTGGCCTCCTCCGGTCAGTCCGAGTTTAGTCTGCGGAAGCGACGGCGGGGGAGCGGGCCGGGGCCAAGATGGACCCCAAACCAGACAGGCGCTTTCCTTCCCCCACTCGCGCCTTAGTCCCTGCCCATATTGCCCGTCTTCGGTAGGACTATCTGCCCGGCTTCTGTCTGCTGCCAACCTTTCCCGAAATCTAGACCCCAGACTTGGTAAGTCGCGTTCTTCCCCCACCCCGCCCCTCCACCTTCCTAGCTGACTGGGCCCGCGACTTCGTGCACGCGCGTGGCCCGAGGCGCGCGCTGAGAAGTTGGGCTGATTTGGAGCAGCCGCGCCAATCCAGCCTCTGCGGCTGATGTGTATGAACGCCGGGGACCCCAAGGTAGTCAGACATATCGCGGGGCTCCCTAGTGAGGCGGGAGCGAAAAGGATCCTTGCTCTCTTGCATCCTCTTTGTCCCTGTGGACACCAAAATCTACCTTTTTAAGCTGGAGTTTTCTGCTGGTCTCTAAAGAGAGAGAGAGAGAGAGAGAGAGAGAGAGTGTGTGTGTATTGGGCTAGTAGCAGGGGAGCAGAACCGTCCCTTCCCCAAAGCAGTTTCTAATCCCTAAGGTCGCCAACAAAGTTTACTCATGGTTTTCATTTGAATGCTGTGAAGTCTTCGTCGTCGTCGTCGTTGTTCTTACTATTTTAAGTGAAGATTTCTCAGCCACGCTTCTCAAATATACGTGCCTCTTGAGGACATTTCGACAATTACCTTGTCCACTAACTGCACTCCCTTTCCTCTGGCGGGGGTGGGGGGAAATAAACTTAAATTTTCAGTAGTTGCCCTAGGACACGTCGTTTACATGTCACTAATGTGAAGAAAGAAGGAGAGAAAGAAAAACAGCCTTGGTATTTCTTGTTGGAACTCCGTGTGCTCTATTATTGAAATGTGAAAGATGGATTTTTGGGGGGAGGGGTAGGCAGGGCTCTGGAAGAGTGCTTTTGAACCGCGCTGCCCTGTTGCACGGGGCTGACCTTTGGCTGACACGGCCACGGAGCGGGCCGTTCGTTAACGAGGATTTGATACATTAGACATTCGAGCTGGGCGTGTAAACCCACACTCTGAATCCAGATTTTGCTCAAATTAGTGTATGAGGAAATGATCTTTTTAAGTCCCGAGGCTTAACCAAATGTCACGAGGGCCAATCGCTGCCTGAAAAGGGTAGTGAAGGACACCCCGTAAAAGACACATTCCTATCTCCTTAAAAAACAAACAACATAAAACCAAAAAGCCTTCTTTGAATAATTCCTTGAAATTTTCCAAGTCGCCACTTTGAGGGAATGCTTATAAGGTTAATCATTCATTCTAATGAATTCTGTTGTGTTAAATCCTAACATCAAGCAAGGCTGTGAAGGCAGCGGCACAGTTATGACAAAAATTCTTCTTTGAGATTCATATATTTTGAGTTAATGTTTTACTCAATAGAGTTAGTAAGAGTGTCAGAATTTATATATGCCAGGCAGTGGGGGCACATACAGAGGAGAATCGCGGATTTTAAAGCTATTTCAAAGTTGATGCGTTCTTCAACTTGATTTGGTTCGATTTGTCTCCGGACTTTGGAGCCCAGAAAGCAAAGGCAAGCTGGCGGCTAGGGCCCTGGCCTGGAGCGCTGCGGCTGAACCTGCAGCTCGCTGGCCACACGGTTGGGGCTGGAGTCGGGGACTTTGACTTGGAAGGCGTCGCGGATCCCGCGGTATTAATCGACTGACCCAGGGAGGTGTCATTTTATTTAAGTCGACATTAAAGGTCTAACTTAAAAAGGCACAGACAGAAAATGCTTTCTTTTCTTTCCCCCAATAGCAGAGCCCGCTAAAAGTGGTGGTGGTGGGGGGAGGATTCGCTCTTATCTAAGTTCCCAGCCACTCTGAGAGTGCAGGGGAGGACGAAGCGAAATGGTGTTCTGCTCTGTGCCTCTCGACCCTCTACCAGCTGACTTCCTTACGGTGCTGTCCTGTGCAGAGTACCGCAGAAGCAAAGGAAGTTTTCTGCACCTGAGTGCTGGTTTCCGCCTCTGGGTTTTGCTGGGTTTGCACAGGGGCGGTTCCTGTGACTCGAATTTATTCCAGGCGAAAATGTACACGAAACAGTTTTTGGCCTCGTGTCTTTGCTCAGGGAGTCTGTATCTCCATTCCCCTGTGTCCACTGAGTGTAGATGAAAATATGGGAAATTAAATGAGAAAGACACTATAATAATAATAAAAAAGATAGTGTAAAAATAAGGAAACTAGTGGGGAGAAGTCATTCTCCAAAAGCCTACATAGAAGAAATCCAGACAGGGCCTACAGGATTTGCTCCAGAATGAGTTCTGTAGATAGCGTCCCAGGCACAGGCCGATGGCTCGCTAAACGCTGGTTCCCAACCCTTAGGACAAGGACAACTGCGCGGGCTGAACACTTTTTGAGAAGACAGACGTCCTGGCCTCCTTTGGAAAAACCACACCTTCCCAAAATCTTGAGAACTTCTCAGGCTTGGAAGGGTTGTAAAAGCTGTTCTAAGAGTTAAGAAGAGAGTGGAGAAAGAAGGGAAAGGCTGTCAGAGAAAGGAGAAAGGAAAGATTGTGGCTAGTGAACTGCGACATCGATCGAGTTCATTTTCCCCCAGAGGCGGGTCACAGCACCCTCCTCCCCCAGGCTGCGATCACCAGCTACTGATGTAAGGGCGAGAAACTGCCCAGGATCACCAACTTCCAAGTTGTGTCAAGCTGAGATGGAAGCGGTGGGTGTGTTTCATTTTAAGGTCCACTTTTGGGTGTCGGTGGAAACAGTGTAGCGCTGATTTATGATCTTGAAAGAGTGAAGGAAGCGATCGCGGCTTACAGACTTACTCTTAGTTTCTTTGGCAACCTTCTCTACAGCCCCCGCACTCGTCTAACCCCTAACAAGTCTGGGGTACCCGCGAGTGCTCCCCGGAGCCACGAACACTGAGGTTCTAACTGCGACGTGACTTTCTGGCTGGGGTGAAGGAAGCCCCTTTCCATCTTTCTGGGGTTACATCGAGCCCTGCATCGGGCTCCCTCCCCAAAGTCCCCCAACGGCCTTGGTCCACCCGGGGACCGGACCGCAGGCCGCGCTGCCGCAGATGTCGGGGGCTCCCGGTCGCCCGAACTCAAGCCCTGGCCACAAGGTGCCCCGCGCGGGCATCATTAATTATTAGACGATAAGTGTTGCAAAGAAAGCTCAAGCTATTATTATTCAAGTGGGAGCTGGCTATATAATATATAATATATATACGATATGTATTATATATATATATATAACATATATATATATATAACATATATTTGACATAATAAGCTTTTCGGTTTCTCAAAGCATAGTTATTAACTTCACACCCTCCTGCGTTCCCATCTGCCCCCTGGATCCACCCTTTTGTAGATTTGAGCTCCTCACTTTGTAACTGGTTTGGGGATTCTTGGCGGAAGCGTCAATACTTGGGCGTGTGAGAACTGCATGCTCCAACTTCCCTGTAGATAGATTCAAGCTTGAGGAGCTTAATCATCTCTATCAACCAAGGGTGTGCATGTGTGTGGGTTGGGGCGGGGGAGCGTTGCTTCTTAAAGCTGGATCTAGGATGTTCACATCATCCTTTCTGTTTGGTCAGATTCTTAGTCTGAGATCTGATACTATCGTTGTTGTTGAGTAAAAAAGGAGGGGAAAAAACTCCACCTACACCAATAGGGCCAAGATAAATGAATGGTGTAATTCGGTATCAGGAACAAAACCTTTCATTTGTAACATCAAACGCAGCTTTTCTTTTTTTCTTTTTTCTTTTTTTTTAAAGGAATTATACATATAATATCTGACTTAAAATAGAATTTTAAGCAGTACTAACTTCTACAAAATAACATCAGTTCTTGGTTCTAGCTCTAATACATTTTCAAAATCCTTTCCCTGAGGATTACTGCCGAATAAACATAGGGCACAGCAGGGTCATTGTGGTGCGAATTCTCTCTTGGGCTCTTCTCCACAAAAGGAAAAAAAAAATCATGCCTTATATGACAGAATTCCACAGGTGATTGAGGTGATTTTCTGGAAAAAGAACAAAGTGATATTAGAATTAAACTAAAAACACATTCAAATTAAGATAATTTTTATGTAAGTAGGAACAATAATCCACAAATTTAAACTTCTTGAATAGTGTCTTATTTGGCATAAATAACTTTTTTGAAATTCCCTTGTCGAATTAGTTGTTTGAGAGATCCTGCATATAAAAATGAAGCTCCCATGTATCGCAGCGTAAAACTAGTAAGTAGCACCTTTCAAAAATATAAAATTATCTTCATACACATAAATATAAAATGTATTTGTCAGTATCCACAGGGCCAGTATGAAAAGTCTTTCTAGTTCTATCTATAGGAGGTAGAAATATCTTGAAAAGCACTTTGAAAGGCAGGTAATTTGCTTAGTGTTTTACAGACAGAAAAACAACTGACTGAACTTTAATTTTTCCTTTGGAAGTTTTAGAGTCCTGCAGGCAGCTTTTGATTCAGAACTGTGATGATGACCTTTTATTCTTAGATTAGTAATTTATTTTTAAACAATCATTTTATGGTAAACATTTAACAAATATGTACAGATTCCTCTGAAGTGTGCAATAATTATTTTGTAAAATATGAGTAAAAATGGAGCACATTCTTATAAAACTTATAAATATATTTGCAGTATTGAAATCTTTATGAAGGACAGTTTAAAAAAGTTTAAATGGTCACATTAATAAATGTACAAAATTCCATAAGCATGGGTCAATAAAAATTCCCAAGAATTGTGTGTGTTAAATATATTAGAAAAGAGATGCTTGTGCACAAAAAGAAAAATCAAAAGAGATATCACTTGGGGAAATGAAAACAAACAAAGGTCCAGGGTCAAACATTTTTTTTTCTTTAATAATTAGTACCTGTTTTTATGGCTTATTATACCTGAATTTTTATTTAAAATTCCAAAAATGTGTGTGAGATGGGAAAAAAAAATATCTGGAGTCAAGGACAACATTTAACTGGTATTCAACAACTTCGGTGCTGTTTCTGTTTTCCGTCCTACTACTTTAATATACTATAAATCTTTCCAGAAAGCTCTGCTATTTTTGGTACAGCAGGCTGAAATTTATGAGCCTGAGACTATGTATATAACACCCTGGTTGAGAAAAACCCTAGGATATTCATTAGATTAAAAAAAGTCAGCTAGTATTATTATAGTTCCTGAATCAATAAATATTTACAGATTTAAGGCAATAAATTGAATGGAAGGACCACATTTAAAGGTTATTGTGTGTGTGTATCTTCAAATAAGTGGTTTGTACAATTTTTATACTGCTCCAATCATGATTTCACTTGCTGACCTCGTAAAGTCAGTTAATATTCTTGGCTCTTACTTAGCTTTTTCACTTGTGAAATCAGTGCCCTAGACAAGATACTCACTACATTTTTATATAGTCCTCAAAGTAGTGATTTTACTTAGTCTTGTTTATGTATTAAAGAAAGAAAAACTTTGAACTGTAGAATTTTATTTGTGAAAAAAATGAAATCAGGGAAATCTTCTTAACTGATTTGGATATAAATGAAATAAACTAGCAACTCCTAATTGTAAAACCTCATTGTTAAGGTTTTCTTTTCTAAGAGTCCCGTTTCAGATATACACATTCTATTAAACTAGGAACAATACATGGAACTTATCTTTTTCTCTTTCTTAGTTTGGCAAGGAAATGAAATACATTTCTAGTGTTTTGTTTATGTGACTTACAAAGAATATTTTCATAAACCAGGGGCAGAGGGTGCTTAGGAGATGGAAACACTATTAAATTTAATTGTTTAAGGATCTGGATTTGGGAAGTTTAAGCTAAGTTCTGATCATATGCAAATCATGTAAAATATGCTTCCTATATGTATTAATGAACTGAAAGCTATACAAATCCCACAGTCCAAAGTAACAAGAATAAGAAGAAAACACAATGCTCCTTCACACTCTCCTCGCTAGATCAGTGTGAAGAGCTAAATACACGGTGTATACTATCCAATCCACAGGTTCTGCAGCTGTTGCTTGTTACTTACCTATCAGTTAACTGCACTTGACTAGGCCAATTGATTGATTAACTAATTAACCCGGCAAACATTAAAGATAAGTATAGTTCTTGTTATGGAAACTATGGCATTTCAAAAATCAATTTCAAATGCTTTCTTCCCTCCAGGAATATAATAGGAGAGACATATACAGTTAGTCAAAATATAAAGTAAAATGTGGTATTTGTTGTAAGAGAGGCATAAACAAAATCGATTAGGAAATGTTTAAGTTTTTGATTCTCTTAAGAAGATATTGGGTGTGGTGCATCAACAATGAATTTTGGAATACTGAAAAAAATTTAAAAAAGAAGATATTGGGTGTCACTTGCTGATTTAGAAAATCAGAACAAAATATCATGTCATGGATTTTTCTTCTCCTTCCTTTATGCCCTCTTTTGCTCCTTTGCTTTTCCTCCCCTTTACCTCCCCCTCTCTTCTTCTTCTATCGCTTGCTCTGGAACCTAAGGTCATATGAAATTTTCAAAAGACCTTTCTCAGGATGGTGGTAGTGGTGTTGTGAGCTCAATGCCTGAATCCTTGCCAGGCCTTTGTCTTTTGGGGGGAAGTTTTGTCCAAGTGCCCATCTGTAGTCAGCTAGCCTGGGCTCCCTTGATGGGCTTAAACTCTGTGAATGCTGGGCTCTGGGGCTGGGCAGAGCTTTTCAGCAACCAGGGTGTCCATTTTAATGATTGAAGTGGGTCAGACCAAGCAGAGACCAAGTTCTGACAACTCCAGGCAAATACCTCAGAAGAGGACATGGATTGGTCACCACGATATTTTCCCCATTGCGGAATTGTACAGTGTTTCTCTCTTTCTATTATTTGTTTAATCTAAGTAAAGATTCCGTTGTCACTAACAAATAAATCTTTTTCTTATTTTTATTATGATTCTTTTAAAATTTTTATTCAGTTTTAAAAAATTTTTACTATAGATGTATCAGCATATGACTAATTTTTCATGAATTTCAATTTGTTCTGAAATATTAAGCCATGTATTTTCTCTTTCCCTAAGACTGACATGATTTTCTGGCAGTATTTTCCAAGGAAATTTCATGTCCACTTTATAAGATTTCATAGTCACCCTACAAAACCGAGGAATAATTCATGTTTTCTGAAAAGTGTTGCATTCAGCTTCTTTAGAAACTAAGTAGGACTAACTGGTAACTAATCAAAGAATTAGAAATAACTGGTCAGCTTATATATTATTCAGATTCATGTTTTCTTGTTTTGTTTTGTTTTGTTTTATCTTTGGTTGCTGCTCTTTGGGTCAGTTGCAAAGTGGTGCAACCCAGATCAGTATGATTTGTACTTGCTAGCTGTTTGGGTGAGTCGTTTCAGGCAAGAGGGGTTGCAAAGTACGTTTGAGGACTTGGTTTTGTCGTTTTCATGTGTTTTTTATCCTTTTCATTAAACGTTTTATTTTGAACAATTTCAAACATATACAAAATAGAGAGAATAATGTAATAAATCTCTATCACCCAACCTGAGCATTTATCAACTCACAGTCAATGTAGTTTGTACTTCCATCCATCATTCTTCCCCAGGATTATTTTGAAGCACATACTAGACATCGTATTATTTAATATGTAAATATTTGTTACTTAACTAAAGTGTAGTTAATGTTTGCTATGAAGTGGAGGGGCAACTAGTATGTTTTTCTGAAACACTGAACTTTGAGTTTGAGCTTTAGGTTGCTATTCTTGATCCTCTTAGCAGTTTTGCTTCCAGAGCTTTTATTAGCCACTGGAATCAAGGAGCTCTATAGTGATCAAGAGGAAAAGAATAATTCGGTTGATTATCATCATAATCAATGAAGATGAAAGCCTGAAGTGGGAAATCTCACAATTTCCAGAGTCTAGTACTGATAATGGAGTGAGAATAATTCACTCAAAAGTTTCTGATTTGGGGAAAATGTGATGACTAGGAATTCCTTTTAATGAGAAATCATATGAACTTGTACTGGTATGGAAAAACACTGTACTTGAAAAACTATCACTTAAATGCATTGGATTTCAGCTTTATACCACCCAAGGCCAGACCTCAATTATCAATATAGTAATAAATATGAATTTATGCACTGTGATTTAAATGTATGTTTCCTTATCTCATTAAGTTATATGAAACTATGTGTTGTGGTTGATTTTTCAAAAGAGAGAACTGATCTTTTAGAGCTTTATGCTAAACTATTTATGGATGAAATGATGTGATGTCTGGGAATTGCTTCAGATAACCTTGGATAAGGGGTGGGTATGAGTGAGTGTAAGAACTAAGACTTTTAGGGGCGCCTGGGTGGCTCAGTGGGTTAAAGCCTCTGCTTTCGGCTCAGGTCATGATCTCGGGGTCCTGGGATCAAGCCCCACATCGGGCTCTCTGCTCAGCGGGGAGCCTGCTTCCCTTCCTCTCTCTCTGCCTGCCTCTCTGCCTACTTGTGATCTCTGTCTGTCAAATAAATAAATAGAATCTTAAAAAAAAAAAAGGTACTGGTTGCTAAAAAAAAAAAAAGAACTAAGACTTTTATTGCAGGGTGATGGGTACTTGGGATCATGATAATATTCTCTCTACTTCTGCATATAATTAATTTTTTTCTTAATAAACTAGCAGAAAAAAAAAGATAAAAGGTCAGGAAGAGCTCCACTAAAGTGTCTGTCCTATCTATCTATCATCTATCTTTCTGCAGAGAAGTCAAAAGGCTTTCATTAAGAATTGTTTGGACTTTAAAATTAAAAAGGTAAAATTTTACTCCTTTTATCCTGGACTAACCAAGTGTGTACTTGGAAAAGCCAATGAACTTCTTTCAATGTTAGTTTTTACATATATAATAATTCTCCTCCTGATTTAAATAAATGCTAATATTTTTCCATATATTCCTACATATTAGATATCAGTTCATAACAGCTTGCCTGCAAAAATGTAGCTTAATAATTTAAACTTGCAGTTACTCAAATGTTTGTCACCTAAATATTCCAATATCAATGAAAAGATCTGTTTGTTAATTTCTACTTGTGGTTGTTTTATGCGTTGATTATGGTAGAACCTCTCTTATCATGTGGGGAAAATAATGATAGCTATAGTTTTAAAATGAAATTCTTGTGATAGCATAATGCTGTGCCATCTAGTTTTCTGGTGAGAAATATAGACTCTTGAAGTTTAGGGTTAACTTCTGCCTCATTCTTTCTCCTTCCATAACACACCTGTCCTTCCCACTTGATTTCTAGGCCATTTCTGATGGAAATGGAAAACACAGCATCTTCATAATGTAACTCATGGAACTTGGAATTGAATTATGATTTTCAGATTTCAGTTTTTATAGTGGGCCTCTAGTTTTAGCTTATGTTGCCCTTCTCCATTTTCTAACCAGATCTAGAATATTAGGGACAAGAATAACTAAACCCTTCAAAGTGCAAAATTATCTTCCTCTCAACCTGTCCTGCCCGAAGATTGGCATCCTGTCATAGTTTTCTTCCACGTTCTGACTATGCTAGATTTTCCTGCTTAGGACCCAAATCCCCCCAGAATACAAACCAGTCTAGGTAGTACCATGAAACTAGGTCATTAGAAGCATTCTAGTTCTTTCCTCCCTGGGGTAGATCCCGGTGCATGCATCTCCAGCAGCAGTGGTTCTTATGAGAACATTCAGAAATGATGGCTTTTCTTATCACTCTGTTATGCCTGTTATAACAGACTTTTGATACTAAGCCAAGCTGTGGAAGCCATTCATTGAAATGACTAGCCATCCCCAGCCCCCAGTCCAGCCTTTGCAGTCAGGGAAGTTATCTCTGGACCAGTTCAGGGAAGTTCTCTCTGGACCAGTGTTTCTCAGAAGACTTGGGCCTGAATAATTTTTTTTTAAAGATTTTATTTATTTATTTGACAGAGATCACAAGTAGGCAGATAAGCAGACAGATAGAGGGGGGAAGAAGGCTCCCTGCTAAGCAGAGAGCCCAACACGGGACTCGATTCTAGGACCCTGGTATCATGACCCCAGCTGAAGGCAGAGGCTTTAAACCGCTGAGCCACCCAGGACATCCTCCCCCCCCCCCCCCTTTTTTTTTTAAGATTTCATTTACTTGTTTATTTGATAGAGAGAAAGAGGTCATAAGTAGGCAGAGAGGACAGGCAGAGAGAGAGGGGGAAGCAGGCTCCCGGCTGAGCAGAGAGCCCAATGCCAGGCTCAATTCCAGGACCCTGAGATCATGACCTGAGCCAAAGGCAAAGTCTTAACCCACTGAGCCACCCAGGTGCTCTGGGTCAGAATAATTTTTGAAGACTGTATTTATTTATTTGACAGAGAGACTGTGTAAGAGAGAACACAAAGAGGGTGAGGGCAGAGGGAGACACCGACTCCCTGCTGAGCAGGGTTCTGATGCTGGTCTCGATCCCAGGACTCCGGGATCATGACCTGAGACACAGGCAAACACTTAACTGACTGAGCCACCCAGGTGCTCTTTGGGTCAGAATATTGGAGGGGGAGTATTTATACAAATTCATATTCCTGTACTTCACTTCATGTCTAAGGAATGAGAATATATGGGTTAGGGTGTTGATTGGGAATCTACATTTTAACAAAGTAAAGTTTAAAAGTCATTGACTAAAGCCTTAGATTGTGCCCTTGGATTTGACTTTTTCTCTGGGCCCAAAGTTGTTTCCTTTCTCCTGCTTCTGTTGCTATGATTTTAAACTTCATGGTGTGTGTGATTTCTAGAGTCTGGACTTTCATAGAGATTCCAAAAACAAAAGGCAAACAGCAACAACCTTGGACAGAGTCTTAGCAAACAAGGCTGGTGGTCTCAAACATACTGCTTGTTACTGCCATTACCCTTACTATAATAGCTGTCTTCTTCTTGATCTAGCATTAGAGTAAGAATATGTACATGATATTAATAATGATAATATGCATGAAAATGCCTTTTAAAAAGTTAAAAAGCACCTTATAAATGCAATGTATTATTCAACAAACACTCAGTTAATGAACTCATAGCCTATTTGGGGGCACTGTACAACTTGCCCCCTGAACATAGTACAAAGAAAATGAAGAACATATTTCTGCTCAGGGGAGGCCCATAATGAGGATAACATGCACACATAATGTTACAGGAAAACAATTGGAAAGCAACATATCTGATTTATATCCCAAACATACTCTTTAGTGATATAATTCTGACTGCCCTGGGAGATATAGGATAACTATGTGTTTACGTACCAACCATAGTATCTGTTGGTGTATCTCTGACTCTATATATTCATCTCTATCAAGTATCTGCTATTCATCATTCTATTTTTATCTATATTTATTGATTTTTTATTCATTTTTTAGTTTTATCTTTCTATAAAGTAAATGTGATGTAGTTAGAATGTAAACTCCATGAGGGTAAACATTTTTATCTGTTTTAGACTGGTTGTCCAAATTGTTGACTGAATGAAGTTAATTAGAAAAGATTCCCCAAAAGTGATGAGTATAAGGGAGATCTTACAGGTGCCCATCTATTGGTTGGTGATGGTTGTATAGAGGAAATACTGCAGGACATAAAATAGAACTGACTTAGTGGTGAATGTCTCCATATTTAACAGTTCCATTCTACTTACTATGGACCAATTCAGTAACAGATGACTTAGGGAGATTGTAATTGTGACTTTTCTGTCCTAGAGGAGGGATTCCTCCCCTGCTTTTAGATTTGAATCTGTTGTGAAGTGAAACTAAATTCTGTTTGTGGATATAAACATGCAAGTTTTTTGTTGTTGTTTTTTGTGTTTGTTTTTGTTTTTGTTTTTGTTTGGGGGGTTTTGTTGGGATTTTAGAATTGAACATTTTCTTCCTTTACAAACTGTGTTTGTATCCAAAATATGTTGGACAGTAGCATACATTTAACAACTCTAAATAGTTGTGGTTTAATTGTAGTGGAATCTCCTTTGCAATTTCATTTTCTAGTCTATATAAGGAAAGGTAGAAAGATTTTCTTTTTTGGAAACTAGTACGTGAGCACAGTCAAAGTTAAATAAGCTACTGATTATAAGCAACTTGCACCCAACCAGGATTCTAAATACACCTCGAAGTATAGTTTGTAAATCTTTTTTATCTAGATATTATGTAAAATTTTAATTGTTCAAAAATTATTTACGCATATAGCAATTTAATTTGTTGTCTGTTGCTTTATACTGAAGAGCAGTGGGCATGTATTTTAAATATATATTTTAAAACTGCAATTCTCAACCTTTCATTCATTCATTTAACAAATATTTGCTGAATGACTTCTGAGTCCCAGGCCCTCTTGTAAGGTCTGGAGATGCAGTGATAAATCAAAGTTCCTCATGGAGCTTACATTCCTGTGGTGGAGGTAGGCAGTGACAATTAAGATGGAAGGAATAACATACAAAGGGGAACTTCAGATAGTCGTAAATGCTATGCTTAAACTAAGCCAGTGTAGTGTGATATGGAGGTGTTGAGGGGTGGAGAAGTTAGTGTAATCAGTGGTCTTTCTGAGGAGCTTACATTTAAGCTGAGACCTAAATGATGTGAAGGAACCAGTCAGGAAGAGAACAAGAGGAAGGGGATTCTGGCTTAGGAAAGACAAAATCTAAAGGTGCTGGAGTGGGAATTCATTTGGCATGTGAGTGGGAATTCATTTGGCATGTCAGTTAAACCATTTGCTTACTCTTCTCCACAAGTCTTTGCTGAGTACCTGTTTTGTGTGGGGTGCAACATATTCTAAGGTGTTACGGAAATGGTGAGGAACAAAACAGGCATCTTGGGTTCTAGAGCCTATGGAACTAGTGAGCCCATGGAATTTTTTCAAGTGAATAAGAAAGACAAACCAAACAAACAAAAGAAACAAGTAGAAAAAGTTTCAGAAAATAATAAATGAAATAATACTAAGTGAGATGGGACAGTGTAATAGATGCTGTTTTTGGGGATGTCCTAACTCAAGGTGCCAGAAAATGCCTTTCTGAGTCAGTGACTGGTCTGTTAAGAGGCTCACACTTGTGCCACATATCTCCTTTGGATATTTCAAATTATGTGTTGGGAAAATAGTAAAACAGGCTGATGATAATGTGTGAATCTTGTCGTTCCACCTGTAAACGCACCATATTCTCTTCCACTAATGAATGCGTATGGGAATGCAAGGAACTGTAACTTCTCAAGTTTATAAAAAGGGAAAAAAGTCATAAATTTATATACTTCATTAGTAGGAGCAACTTACATGAAACTCTCCCCACCAAGGATTTGAGATATCCAGGCTAAAAACAGCTGTTTTAATTGATGGGAATGTATGGCAGAATTAAGGAGTTTTTGCTGAATAAATATTGAGAATAGCTTTAACAGTGATGAAACTTAAATAATGAGGGTATGCAAATTAATACAGATTTGAACAATCCTGCAACAAAAAGAATCAGGCTTGGTCTTAGCCTTTTTTTTTTTTTTTGGTCTTAGCCTTCTTATATATTTTATTTTATTTCTTTTTATATTTTAATTAAAAGCAGTGGGTTCACCATTGAGCACACTTTTTTATATTTTATAATTTTTCCAATGTTGGGTTATTGTCTTAGTTTATACTATAGAAAAGATATTGCTATTTAAGTCAAGATTCAAACATCACAGGGAATAGTATTCTATTTAATGTAGTTGATTTAAGAGTGTTTATTCAGCAAAGGAAATAGTCTATAAAACAAAGAGGCAACCCATGGAATGGGAGAAGATATTCACATATGATACTACAGACAAAGGGATGATATCCAAGATCTATAAAGAACTCCTCAAACTTAACACACACAAAACAGATAATCATGTCAAAAAATGGACAAAAGACATGAACAGACACTTTTCCAAAGAAGACACACAAATGGCTAACAGACACATGAAAAAATGTTCATAATCATTAGCTATCAGGGAGATTCAAATCAAAACCACATTGAGATACCACCTTACACCAGTTAGAATGGCCAAAATTAATTAAGACTAAATAACATGTGTTGGAAAGGATGTGGAGAAAGGAGAACCCTCTTACATTGTTGGTGGGAATGCAAGTTGATGCAGCCACTTTGGAAAACAGTGTGGAGATTCCTTAAGAAATTAAAAATAGAGCTACTCTATGACCCTGCAATTGCACTACTGGGTATTTACCCCAAAGATACAGATGTAGTGAAAAGAAGGACCACAAGCACCCCAATGTTCATAGTGGCAATGGCCACAGTCGCCAAACAGTGGAAAGAACCAAGATACCCTTCAATGGACGAATGGATAAAGAAGATATGGTCCATATATATAATGGAGTATTGTGCCTCTATCAAAAAGGATGAATACCCAACTTTTGTAGCAACACTGATGGGACTGGAAGAGATTATGCTGAGTGAAATAAGTCAAGCAGAGAGAGTCAAGTATCATATGGTTTCACTTACTGTGGAGCATTATGAATAACATGGAAGACATTGGGAGATGGAGAGGAGAAGTGAGTTGGGGGAAATCAGAGGGGGAGACAAACCAGGAGAGACTGTGGGCCTAAGAGACAAACTGAGGGTTTTGGAGAGGGGGGTGGGAGGTTGGGTGAGCCTGGTTGTGGGTATTATGGAGGGTACATATTGTGTGGAGCACTGGGTGTGGTGCATAAACAATGAATTCTGGAACAGTGAAAAGAAATTTTAAAAAGTGTATTTATTGATAGGAAGGAACATGGACAGGAAACAAAGTGTAGTTTCTGCATGTGGGTGGACAATAGAAAGTAGGAGGCCACATGCGTCTCTGTTTCTACATATCTGGTCCATCCCCGGTTTCTCTTTTTTTGCCTAAGCTTTCTTTCCTTAGTTACGGTTTCTTTGTCTCTCTCAAATTTCACTCTATATATGGTATTGTTTGACATTGGTCTCAAACTCCACGTGGCCTATGGTTCTAATTTTCACAGTTCTCTGACTGGCTTAGTCTTGCAATGACCAATTTCAATTTCCTATGAGAGATAATTTGATTTTCCCAGTTTAAGTATCAGATATATACACTGGTCCAATCAGCTGTAGCTGGAAGAGGGGAGTGGGAGATAGGGGCTACACAGTATGTGCTGGTGAGATGTTATAATTGACAAAAACATCAATCCCCTATTACATAAAAATAATGACTATACCACATTTAAAACCTTGACATAATACTTAAGGACAAATCATGACCCCATTTACCTTCTCCCTACTTAGTACTCTCTCTAGAGCTAAATGAGGCTTAGAGTTATACACATCTACACATATTCCATGAAAAGTATATAATATTATATAAATTCATTTCTCCATTTAACAAATATTAGTTGAAAGCACTGGAGATTTAGTATTGAATAAAATGAACAAAAATTGTTGCCTTCATGGAATTTACCTTCTAGAGGAGACAGACAGACATAAAAGTAGCTAAATAAGTGTGTTATATGGTACTTGGGAAGATCGTGAGTGTTATGCAGAAAAATGGATCCTGAAGATAATAGGAAATAAGTGGTCAGAGAACAGACCGATTTGAAGGTCACATTTGAGCCAAAATTTATAAGAGGTAATCTAGAGAAAAGATATTATAAACATAGGGAACAACAGCAGGTGATTGCATGTTCAAAGAACATGAAGTTCTTTGAGTCTGAAGCAGAATAAACAAGGGGGAGAAGAGTCGGGGAGGTCAGAGTAACTAATGGATTCTGGGAGCTGGGGAGGAGTTGGGACTACTCACTCAGGTTCTTGTTAACAAGTTTTAGTCCTTGTATTCTCTGTGAGGCAGAAGATACTGTAAGGTTTTGAGCAAAGTAACTTGATCTGTCTTATTTTGAGTGGATCATTGTGGTTTCTGAGTTGAGACTAGACTGAAGGGAGGCTGGCAGCAGTCCGATGTTAGGTTATGACTGTGATTCAGGCAAGAGATAATAGTGATTTGAACAAAAGAGTAGTAGAGAGAGTGGCAAGTAGTCAAGATTCCGGATTGATCCTGAAGGTAGAGCCAATAGAGGTTGCTTCTGGATTAGATATTGATGTGAGAGAAAAAGAAAAGTCAAGATTGACAAATTTGACTTTGAATAACTAGAAAGATGCTGGTTTCATTAACTGTGCTAAAGACTGTTAAAGGGGAAGTTTTTAGGGCATGTGTGTTGGGGTGGTGGAAATTAAGAACTCAGTTTTGGGAGTGTTAGTTTAAATATGCCTTTAGACTTTTGTATGGGGGCACCTGTGTGGCTCAGTTGATTAAGTGCCTGCCATCAGATCAGGTCAAGATTCCAGAGTCCCGGGACTGTGTCCTGAGTCAGGCTCCTTGCTCAGCAGAGAGTCTGCTTTTCCCTCTCTCTCTAACCCTGCTTGTGTTCTCTCTTACTTTCTTTCTCTCTCAAATAAATAAAAATCTTAAAAAAAAAAAAAAAAGTAGACCTTTGTGTGGAGTGGCTGAGCAGGCAGTTGGATTGGAGTCAACAGCATAGTGATAGTATTTAAAGCCTTAAGACTGAATGAGACCACCAAAAAACAAAGGTAATGAAAGAAGTGAAGAGATCTGAGGCTCAAGTCAGGCTCTCCGAAATTTAGAAGATGTAAAGATATGGAAGAATTAGCAAAGGAGACAGAGAAGCAGTGAGTAAGAGAGAACACCAGGAGAGGTGGTATCCTGGAAGCCACGTGAAGAAAGTATTTCAAGAAGGAAGGAGTGATAAGTTGTGTCAGATATAGTGGCAGGTCAGGTCAGATGGGAACAAAGAAGTGACCATTTATTTCAGTATCAGCAGGTATTAATGATTTGACATGAACACTCAGGGGGTTTGTGATGGTAGAGATAATGATCTCTTGAGAGTAGTTTTGAAGGTGACGATAGGCGTAGAGGAACTGGAGATAATGGGCACATAGGATGAACAAAATGGTATTTTTATGTAGGTATTATGTATTTGGCACCTTTTTATGGAGCAATATGTACTAGGGATTCATACTCTATAGTTCTAGCTCTTTTCTCTTAATCATTCCATAATTTTTAATTATATGAATGACCACGAAGTATTTAAGATAGTTCTTTAAATAGGTCTTAATTCTTCTATTTTAGTACCGAAAATGTCAATCATCCCTACCCTAAAACACTGAAGCAGATGACATGTTCAGTGGAAATCCATAGTTAGTAAGAGAGACCAAACCACGTAGAGGCAAGAATTGACATAAGCCCGGCTGCAGTGGGGGATTTCATAATGGAAACCAGTAGAAAATAAAATCCTCCAGAATGTTCTCCAGTAACTCTCTTCCTTGGATTAGGGCCAACACTAAGCAGGCAAATAGAGTTTTCTGTTTCATAAGAGATAACCAGTGCAGGCCATAGATAATTTTACCAGTATTTTTTTTTCCCAAAATATATGTTTGTATAAGTTGATAATGAAACCAACTATAGATCTCCATTATTCTTTGTGATAAAGAATGGAAGCTTTTTTAGTTGTTGTTTGGGTACCAATCTTTAGGGTAAGCATTCTTGCTTTCTGATGCTATTCTCTCTACTCTCAAAACAACTCATCCTGTTTTGGAATGCTTTGTAGCTAGAAACCCCTTTTAGTTCCACCTCTCCCTTATGAAGACAGGAGCTGTTTCTTCCCAACCTCCCACATTGCACAGCTGTTTATGAGGCTTGTAATTAATGAAGATTTGCTAATAATCACACACTCAGTGATGTTCCGGGCTTGTTGAAAGAAATAGGGTGGGCAACAGTCATTGGGCTGGGGCCTGTAACAGTGCATTTTGCCAGTGGGCTGTCGATTGGCTCTTGTCTTTTTTAGTAAGAGAATTTCTGAGAGCTCTACTCACATAGTTCCAGCTAAATTACTTCAGGGAAATAGGAAATGATCTGAAAGAAGAAAAGTTAAACAGGAATTTTCTAAATAGAGTTAGCTTCTTCTGTTGGGCTTATTTAAGTTTATAAATCTTGGGGCACTAGGTGGTTCAGTTAATTAAGCTTGAACTCATTCTTGATTTTAGCTCAGGTCTTGATCTCAGGGTTTTGAGTTCAGGCCCTGCATTGGACTCTGTGCTGGGTGTGAGACCTACTTAAAAAAAAAAAAAAAAGTCTACATATCCTCAGGAATTTCCAGATTAATTGTCTGGGTTTGTTGATTCCTATTTTCAGTTGCTTATAAAATGACAGTTTTTTGCAGGCAACCTCACTTTCATTGATCTAATGAAGGGAGCTTGATCTAGGCCAAGAGTTGAAAAGTCAAGTATCTGTAGGTGCCAAAGAAGAAACCAAACAAAAAGCAGCTCAGAATTAGAATCACTAGGGAGAAATGAGGACTGGGGTGGACTTGCTGCCACATAAGAATGTTTTCCTTGTCTTAACATTCCTTAAGTTTTTCAAGAGAAGATAGAAATCTGGATTTTAACATGACATCTTTCAGCTTGGAAATATTGGCAATGAACTCAAAGTTTTAAGAAAAGCAATCTGCACCCAATACATTGCAGGCCAAAGCAAACACATCTGCAGGCTGGATCCAACCCCAGGCCACCAGTTTGCAACTTCTGGTCCAGAAGAATCAGTGGTTAGGCAATGCTCTGGGACAGAGACTTAAAAAAAAAAAACAAGTGGTTGCTAATGATCCAAATGTTTGCAGTTACAAGTCGTTCTCTCTTTTTTGTTTTTGTAGCAAATTTTAAATCACATTAGCCTGACATTTGAAACCTGCTGGTTAACAGTAGAGTGATCATATATCCTGGACTTCCCAGGAAAGCATTAGCTTAGCCTGTAGCAGTTATAATTATTAATGCTATCCTTTTTCATACCCCAAATTATATGGACAACTCAAGTGTTTCTTTTGTCCCCACACCTCATTTTTCTCTTATTCCTCTTCCTCCTCCTCCTTCTTCCTTTTCTTCCTCTTCTTCTTCTTTCGTCCTCCTCCTCTTCCTCTCTTTCTCCTTCTCCTTCTTCTTCTTCTTTGTAGGCTCCACACTCAATGTGGCACTCGAACTTATAACCCTGAGATCAAGAGTCTCTTGTTCTTCTGACTGAGCCACTGGTACTGTTTCAGTACCAGTCTACCACTGAACATTCAGTTTATAACCCATTTTGTTCTAAGTTGCCCCATTCCTCAGGGCTAGGGAAGATGTGGCACCCACATCCTCACGTCACTTCAAGTATATGAATTTGATCTTGTTGGGGTCCAACTTAAGTGGCGTGGTGAAGATGGCTGTTGTCAGATGAATCTGGATTCAGGATGACTGAAGACACTTGCAGCTGCTTCTCCTTTGAGCCAAAAGCCAAACCAAAAGCCCATGATTTTTTAAAATAACATTCTAAATTTTTCTCTTTGAGTTTCATATTTTTAAAATTTTTTATATGTTGGTCATCCCAAGTTGCATTTTTTTAAAAATTTTTTTTCAGTTTAACAGTATTCATTGTTTTTGCACCACACTCAGTGCTCCATGCAATCCATGCCAAGTTGCATTTTTTAAGGAGGGAGAGGCAGAAGGAGAGGAAGGAGAGAATCTTAAGCAGGTTCCAGACCCAGTACAGAGCCCCATGCGGGCTCCATCTCAAGACCCTGAGATCATGACCTTGGGCCAAAATCAAGAGTCAGAGGCTTAACCGAGTGAGCCACCCAGGTGCCCCCCATCTGCATTATTTTCTTGTTATTCAGTCTTTATGTGGAGAGTACCAGTTGCTCTACATCCTCATATGGCACAAATTTTTTCTTGTTTTCTTATTTAATATAATTTTTTAATGCTTTGTCATCCATCAGTTTTTCATCAGTTTTTTTATACCTTAGATTCCTGATTTTGTATTTAATGAGGTAATGCCCTCTATGGTAGAGATTTCCAGTCAAATATATATGTGCTCCTTAATCATGTCTTGTTTAAAGACTTATCCCTTCTACTGATAAGGTTAGCTCTGATACTGTGTTTTGTTGTTTCTAGGTTTTCTTTGACTTTTGCAGATATCTAATTCCCATCCTGCAAAGAGTGCATGAGAGGGCAAAGCATGGTGGGTGTATGTGTGTGTATGTGAATGTGTCTGCAGGTGTGTATGTGTGTATCAACATGTCTTTTATTGGCCTGAAAGGACAGGTATCTCATTCCAATAGCTCCATAGTATTCTGGAATAGGGTGAGTTATGGAGGACTTTCCAACTTTTCCAACTTTTCTAAGTTCTATAGTCCTTGTAAATCCCCTTCTTTGCCTGCCTGGGTACACAAAGTGTAAGCTTGAAGTGCTTCACTGCCAGAATGACCTTTCATTCTCCCAGGTGGCTGGGATTAGATACTGCAGTCCTCAAACACTCAATCACAGTTCTTAGTCACAGACTAGGTCACAGCCAAGCAGTCAGCCTCAGGGGATGGTCATGTTCAAGTTCAGCTCATTAGTATCAACTCAGGCAATGTCTTTTGTTTCTGTTCTCAGGGTTATGTCAGAAACATGCAGAATTTAGGCTGCTTTAAAAAATTTAATCACCTCTCCTCATGTTTTTGACTGTGAAGCAGCTACAGAAGAATGGACTTTGCAGTCAAACAGCCCATCTGTGTGCATGTATTTCCTTCCTTCCTTTTTTCTCTCTCTTCTTTTATTTGTTTATCGTTGGAAAAGATATAAAAGAGCATGGAAAAATTTCAAAAAAATTAAGAGTATGCCATGGAAGGTAAGTAGTCCTTTTCAGATCTCTAAACTCCTTTCCCAAAGGCAGCCATAGCTAGCATTTTATGTATCCCTTCATAAATTTTCTATTAATAATCAAACATATATTTATATTTCTACCCCTTATTTTAAATTTTTTTAAAAAGCTGAGGTGTTTTTGGCTTACTTTCACTTAAAATGTATCTTGGTTGTTGTTCCTGAACAGCACATAGAGATCTACTTGATTATTTTAAAAAACTATATGTAGTTACATAGTGTTCTATTGCATGGGTATAAATACTTTATTGAATCCATTCCCTATGGAGGGACCTTAAGTTATTTCCAGTTAAAAATATTAAAAAAAAATAAAGATGGTACTACAGTAAACATTCAAAGAGATATATGGGGATAATTATTGGAGACAGCCTTAAAGTGGATTACTGTGTCTAAGCATTTAAATTTTGATAGTTATTGTCAAGTAGTTCTTCAGTGAAGCTGTATCAACTTACCTTCCCACTAACAACATTTGAAAGTGCCTGCTTTCAGACTACATACTATTATTATTATTATTATTTTAATTTGACAGAGATCACAAGTAGAGAGGCAGGCAGAGAGAGAGGGGGAAGCAGGCTCCCTGCTGAGCAGGGAGCCAGATGCGGGGCTCCATCCCAGGACCCTGGGATCATGACCTGAGCCAGATTTAACCCACTGAGTCACCCAGGTGCCCCACTATTAAACTTTTTGATCTTAGCCTACAAATTGCATTTTCTTCAATAAATAGGAACCAAATAATCTCTCTTCTTTTCCCTATTTCTCTGCCACCTTTAATTTTCTTGTTTTTATCACAAAATTGGATACTGAAGGTTATAACTTATTAAGGTTAATCATAAATTTCAAATATTGACTATGTAATCACTCCTTATAAGGGAGAAAGAGGTGTTTCTCTGGGCCTGCATTCAATTTCCATGCTTCAATCCCTCTTTGCTTTAACTCTGCCCACATGCTGATATGTGGCAGTGTTAATTGGGCATTCTGCTTTTCGAATCTCACGTAGAATGTACATCCAACTCATTTACCACAAAATTAAAAAAAAAATGAAGAGAGTGAATACAGCCATTAGAGTTGTTGTGAATAATTTGGGTTCAATGTAAATGCAGAAAGAAAATAAGAAAACTACTATTAAGTACACCTTGCCCTCCTCAATGGAATACAATACAGATTTACAATGTTAATTATTTCCACCACCTATCTATTTAAAAGCTGTGAGATTGAAATATGAATATGTTGGGTATTTAAATACTAACTTATTAAAACCCTGTACTTTATTAAAATATCATTATGCATATTTTAAAGTTAAAACACTGCACTCTGTAGATGTAGAGGTAAAATTCCCATTTGTTGTCCGCTGAATGTGAGGGAAATTGGATTTGTCAGGAAGCTGATTGATATCTCGAAGTGTTTTGTTTTCAGTGACTGGCACTGCCTAGTTACAACCATCTATCATCTAACAGGTAATTAGTCAGATTTCTCATCATGAGCCTTCAATCCTGCTGTTTTATTATTGAAATACCACAAACCAGTAGGCAATTTGAATGCAGATAAAGTTCTCTGTCATGGTCTTAAGGACAAAGACAACATTTTGCAATTCAGCAGTAGTGATTGTGAATAAAAGTCCCCGAAATGTAAGTTTGGGTCTTATAAGAAAATAAATATGAAAAACTAATTTGATACCACATTTGTCCTCTAAAGTGACAACTGAGACATTTGCTGTTTACAAAACAATCCAGTGTTTTAATATGAACTTACTTATTATAATACTTTATAAGTAGAAAGTTAAGTGAAAGAACATTGATAGCATGAAAGATAAAGTTAGACAAAATAAATAAACTAAGTCTTGAATAGCTTTCATTCATTTTTTCAAACTATTTTAAGATGGTGGATAAAAGTAGTCTGTAATTAATAGTAGCTAATAATATGAAAAGATTTTTCCTTTCAATTATTTTTCATAAAAAAGTTTAGAAATTAAAATAATTAGAAATTTTAAAGAAGAATTATTTGATCACTCTTACACATGCTTTGTAGTAAACAAACTTGCTTCCGAAGTTAATGTTAAGACACTTTGGGGGCCTTCTATATAGATTATAGATTTCAGGCAACTGATTTTACATTATTGGTATTCCAACAAGATTGATTACTTCATACCATTTAATATTATTTTCTTGACCTAATTAAAAATCGCTTAGGGGAAGAAAGAGATGTGCTAGGGTTATGACGAGTGGTCCATGATATACTATCAAGTTGGGAGGGGGTTAAGGATAGTGTAAGTCTCTAAGGAATTTGGAAGCAAGGTTTCCAGGACCTTGAGGGGGCTAGCTATTGTCAGGGAAAGGTCATTTATTACTGTCTAATAAAACCTTAGTCATGAGACCCTTCAGATGTCTCTCCGTGGGTCATATGCTTAGGGGATGATTGCCAACATATATCTTGGGGATAGAGATAAAGGAAGTTTCCAAGGGTATTTTGTATATTAAAGTAGATTCACAGAATCCTGGAGGTCAGGCTAAGATTGCCTTTTGCCCTTAGCAAGGTATTAACATAGAAGTAGCTGAGTCCCTAAAGGAATGTCATTCTGCCTCTTTCAAGAACTTGTCAATGGGCTATAAGTAGTAAGGAATTTAATTTTTTTTTTTTGCCTTTTTTTCCAACATCATATCCACCCACCCCAACTTTTTGTGTGGGAATGAATATGTCTACATGCTTTCTCAAACCTTAGTTAAAGTAACAGCTTTCTTCGCCCTACAAAGTATTGTATATATAGGACATGTACATTAAAATTAACTAGATCAGGGGAAACTGGGTGGCTCAGTTGGTTAAGCATACGACTCTCAATTTTGGCTCACGTCATAATCTCAGGGTGGTGAGATCAAGTCCTGTGTAGGGCTCTGTACTCAGCATGGTGTCTGCTGGAGATTCTCTCCCTCTCCCCAGGACCTTTCCCCTGTATGCACTCTCTCTCTCTCTCTCTCTCTCAAAAAATAAATATTTAAAAAAAATAATCATATCATACAATGTTTTAATTCAGTTACATAGTCATGTCTTCTGGTGTGTAATAGATTTTACTAGAAAGAAAGTTTTTGCATAATTAATTTTGATTTAAAAATATAAACTAGGGGTGCCTGGGTGGCTCAGTGGGTTAAAGCCTCTGCCTTCGGCTCTGGTCATGATCTCAGGGTCCTGGGATCGAGCCCCATGTTGGGCTCTCTGCTCAGCGGGGAGCCTGCTTCCCACTCTCTCTCACTGCCTGCTTCTCTGCCTACTTGTGATCTCTGTCTCGCAAATAAATAAGTAAAAATCTTAAAAAAATATGTAAACTAAACCTTAATTTTGTATGAGGATTGAACACATACTTTACAAACATAATGCATAATATGGCATTCAGCAACTCATATAATAGGTTGAATATAATATCAAATATTATAAAATTGCCTACACTTATTTAAAATATGGCATTATAGGGCTCCTGGGTGGCTCCGTCGTTAAGCATCTGCCTTTGGCTCAGGTCATCATCCCAGGGTCATGAGATCAAGCCTCACATTGGGCTCCCTGCTCAGTGGGAAGCCTGTTTCTCCCTCTCCCACTCTCCCTGCTTGTGTTCCCTCTCTTGCTGTGCCTCTCTCTGTCAAATAAATAAAATCTTTAAAGAAAAATAAAACAAAATATGGAATTATAAATTTTTCTGGCAGTATCTTAATTAAAAATATATCAATGTACACACAATCTTTGCGTTTCTTTAGATAGCATAAATTTGGCTCTACCCTGAACATTTCATAAGATATTTTCTTTTTTCTTTTTGGTTTTTATTTAAAGATTTTATTTATTTATTTGACAGACAGATATCATAAGTAGATGGAGAGGCAGGCAGAGAGAAAGAAAGGAGGAAGCAGTCTCCCTGCTGAGAAGAGATGCTGATGTGGGGCTCAATCCCAGGACCCTGGGATCATGACCTGAGCCAAAGGCAGAGGCTTTAACCCACTGAGCCACCCAGGCGCCCCCATAAGACCTTTTCATATGAAAACAAATACCAATTCATAAGCCATGATTGCTTACATTATCTTTTAAGATAGTTTTAAATTTTTAATTAATTTTTAATTTGTTTAAGTAATCTCTACACCCAATGTGGGGCTTGAATTCACAAACCTGAGATCAAGAGTCACATGTTCCATCAACTGAGCTAGCCAGGCACCCTGCTTACGTTATCTTAGATACACTAATACAAAAAATACTTTTATAGGTATTATCACATGGAGAATAAAACGTTAAGAGGATAATTAAAGTATTAAATAACTGATCTTGGGGCACTTGGTGCCTCAGTTGAGCCTCTACCTTTGGCTCAGGTCAGTATCTCAGGGTCCTGGGATTGAGCCCTGCATCGGGCTCCCTGCTTGGTGGGAGCCTGCTTCTCTCTCTCCCTTTGCTGCTCCCCCGTTTGTGATCTCTCTCTCTCAGGTAAATAAGCAAAAATCTTAAAAAAAAGAAGAAAAGAAAATGTTTTAAAAAAATGAGTGATCTAGTTAAGAAGATAAACAGAATGTTACATACACTCTTGTTCAAAGTAGATAAAACATGTGATAAGATTTCCAGACCTCGATAAGAAGACCACAGTCTCTATTATCACATAAAATCCAAAGCTGCTATTTCCCTGAGAATTTTATTTAGACAATATTTATGCAACATGGAATAAACACAAATTAAAACCTTAAGTTAAACTTCTAGGTTCTTACAGGCATAAAGATAGAGCACACTCATTCTGCTGGCTTGGCTCCTGGTACCTAAGCATATTGGATTTTATTTCTATTTGTGAGTGAATGGAAATTTTAGGTGCCTCTACTGACTACTTGAGTACACTGTGGTATAATAAAAATAGGTAATAACAACTGAGATTATTGGATGGCAGGCTTACTTCCTCATTTAACCCTCCCATGAGAATGATACTGCCATCATCCCCATTTGGTAGATGGGATACTGAGGCTGAGAAAGAGTATATGCGTAGTCAGATTTTGTATAGCTAGTGGAGTGGTGGAGCTGGGATTTGGAGCTAGATTCTTCAATGTGGGTCTTAGGCATTTTGTCTCTGCTTGCTAGTACCAAACCTGAGTATGACTCTCATTGTAAGCACTGTTCTGTTCACTCATTCTAGAGAGACCTTGTCCATAATAGTCTTCATCTGGGGGCACTGGAGAGTGGCATATGGAGTCACCATCTTTGGTATCTCCTGACAGCTAATGTGTTGGTCTTACGTCTATAGATTTGCTTTGGTCAGTACTATTGTTTTTTTCTTCCATTACCCTCCTCTGAAGCTGAAGTCCAAAGAGACATAAGGACTAGTAGAAGATTACACACCTGTTAAATGATAGTGTTAAGTAATTCATTGCAAGAAACACAAATTATTTTTTTACATACTTAAGTATATTTTCTTTGCAGCATATGGGAGAAATGCAGTATAATGGAAAAAACCAAAAAAACAAAAAATCATCAGTTTTGGAGTCAGAAAGACCTGGGTTAAAAATCTAAATTCTACGAGTTCCTAGGAGGTGTGCATATGAGTGAATTACTCAACCACTTTAAACCTCAGTTTTCATCTGTATAAAAGGAGAATTAATAAGAATATCTGTTATTTTGTGTGTCTCGTGTGTGCAGGTGTTGGATATCACCCTCTCCTCCCATATGCTCCTGTTTCTCCCCACTTGAAAAGTACATTAACTCTTCTGGCTCCTATTTCACTAACTTGAAATACAGCACTGAAACAACAAGAAGCTTCTATTTTGAGTTACCTGGCTAATTGAGCCAGCCAGGTAAATCAGAGGAGCTTGCTTATGTTTCCACCATGGCAGTTGATTTGGGTTTTGAAGGATGGGTAGAATTTTACCAGGGAGAGAATGAGAGCTGAAGACAGAGAGGATATTCTAAGCAAAAGGAAAAATAGATTAAAAGGCACTAATATTTAAGGTGGATTTTGAAGGAGTACTTTTACATATTATTCTTGGAAACACAAGTTATTACAGATTTTTTTGGAGGGCAGGTGGGCAGTAAATTTTAAGATAAATTTGTACAAATACTCAATCTTGCATTTCCACTGCTTGATATCTACTCTAGGAAGACATGCACAGATGTTCACATTACAGAAGATCATTTAAATGTTACTCATCAAGGAAATGGGTAAATAAATCATAGGGTCTTAACTTATTTATTTACCAAATATTTACTGATACTTATTAGTATTGATCTTTATGAATAGTTATCATGTGCCAGGCACTGTCTAGGCACTAGAGATAAAGCATTGGAATGATAGACAGAAATATATACCTTTGTAGGGCTTATAGTAGGGAGAGATAGGCAAGAAACACAACTTCAAAAACTAAAGTATTGGGAGATTACAAGAAGAAAGAAATGGAGAAAAAGCAGGGAATGAGAAAGTTCAGTGTCAGGGTGCCTGGTTGGCTCAGTGGGTTAAAGCCTCTGCCTTCGGCTCAGGTCATGACCCCAGGGTCCTGGGATCGAGCCCCGCATTGGGCTCTCTGCTCAGTAGGGAGCCTGCTTCCCCCTCTCTCTCTCTCCCTGTCCCTCTGCCCACTTGTGATCTCTGACAAATAAATACATGAATAAACAAATTTTAAAAAAAGGAAGAAAAAGAAAGTCCAGGGTCAGAGTTGGGACATGGAAAGGATGGTTTGTAATTTTATTATTTTTTTAAAAAATATCTCATTCATTTATTTATTTATGTGTGAGAGAGAGTGTGTGTACACAAGCACAGGGAGGGGGAAAAACAGATTCCCCCCGAACAGGGAGCCCCATGTGGGGCTTGATCCCAGGACCCTGAGATCATGACCTGAAGGCGTATGTTTAACCAACTAAGCCACCCAGGCACCTGGTTTGTGATTTTAAATAATGTGACCAGAGAGGCTTCAATGAGAAGGTCACATCTGAATAAATACTTGAAGGATGTGAAGGAGGAAGCCGTGTGGATATTTGGGGAAAGAACATCTAGTTAGGTTTCCAATAATTGCAAAAACCCTGCAGCGGAGCATGCCTGATGTTTCATGGAATAGCAAGGAGGCCATGTAATTCTCATGGAAGACAGTGCTTGAGGAAAGACCAGTAAGAAGTGAGGTCAGAAGTGGGGTGATTGGGATGCCTGGGTGGCTCAGTTGGTTAAGCAGCTGCCTTCAGCTCGGATCATGATCCCAGCGTCCTGGGATCGAGTCCCACATAGGGCTCCTTGCTCGGCAGGGAGCCTGCTTCTCCCTCTGCCTCTGCCTGCCATTCTGTCTGCCTGTAACAAATAAATAAAATCTTAAAAAAAAAAAAAAGAAGTGGGGTGATTTTACAGGTAGGGTCTGTAGCTTTTTTGAGGATTCTCTGCCTTTGACTCTGAATGGTGGGGAGCCACGGCAGTGTTTTGAGTAGTGAGATAGTCTGCTGTATTTTTAAAAAATATTTCAAAAATTTATTTATTGGGCGCCTGGGTGGCTCAGTGGGTTAAGCCGCTGCCTTCAGCTCAGGTCATGATCTCGGGGTCCTGGGATCGAGCCCCGAATGGGGTCTCTGCTCAGCAGGGAGCCTGCTTCCTCCTCTCTCTCTCTGCCTGCCTCTCTGCCTACTTGTGATCTCTCTCTGTCAAATAAATGAATAAATCTTTAAAAAAAAATTTATTTATTTAGGGAGAGAGTGAGCGGAGGTGGGGGGGCTTGGCGGGGGACAGATGGGCCGAGGGGGTGGGAGAAAAAGAATCTAATGCAGGTTGCATACCTAGTGTGAAGCAGACGCAGGGTTCAATCTTATCACCCTGAGATCATGACCTGAGCTAAAACCAAGAGTCACATGCTTACTGACTGAGCCACCCAGGCGCCCCAGGTCAGCTGTATGTTTTAATAGAATCTTGCTAATGCTGTGTGGAGAACAGAATAAAGGAGGCAAAGTTAGAAGCAGGGAAATCAGTTTGGAGGCTATTAGAATCATCTAAATGAGAATTATTGTAGCTGTGACCAGAGTTGGGGCTGTTGATGTAGTGAGAAGAGTTTGAATGTGAGTGTAGGGAAGATAGTGCCACCAGAATTTCCTGATAGGACATGAGGTGAGGGAGACAGAAGGAGTCCGAGAGGATTTCAAGGGCTTTAGCCCCGCCAGCTAGAAGTCTCGAGAGCAGTAGGATTAACCGGGCTGGGGGAAGGTCAGGAGTACAGGGTTTGATACGCTATCTCTGAGATGTCTATTAGACATCCTGCTAAGGAAGGGGAGTGGACGGTTCTATATGTGAGTCAGAATTTAGTGGTGAGGTACAGCTCAGAGACATACGTTTGAGAGCAGTGCATGAGTGGTATTTAAAGTCATGAGATATGGGCGCCTGGGTGGCTCAGTGGGTTAAGCCGCTGCCTTCGGCTCAGGTCATGATCTCAAGGTCCTGGGATCGAGTCCCGCATCAGGCTCTCTGCTCGGCAGGGAGTCTGCTTCCTCCTCTCTCTCTCTCTGCCTGCCTCTCTGCCTACTTGTGATCTCTCTCTGTCAAATAAATAAATAAAAATCTTTAAAAAAAAAAAAAAAAAAAAAAAAAAAAAAAAAAGTCATGAGATGGAGGTGATCCCCAGAGATTCTGGAATTTGGAATAATACTCAGAAATTAAGAAAAATAAGGAAAACAATAGCATTGATAATAGAAAGCCAACACACATAGAATTTATGCTATGCATCAAGAACTGTTCTAAAGGATTTGTTTTTAAACCTCACAAAATCTTTTGAAGGAGGTAGTATTATTATTTCAATCTGTCAGATGAGAGAACTGAGGCTGAGGAAGTTAAGTGACTTGTGATAAAGGGACAGAGTTGGGATTTGACTCTATGTTTTTCTTAACCACAAAAAAGATTAAGTAAAAATACTTTGGAAAATTATGTTATCAGTGTGATATAAATATAAAAACTTTAAATACCATCATTTATTTCTCCATATGAATGTCTATGAAAATAACTGCATAGGAAAGATCTGGATATATGCACTTCAACCAGAAATTAAAGATTTGGGCAGCCAAAGCCAAATCCATAAGTATATATATAAATATATAATAGTTACATCTTTGGGGAAATAAAGAACAGTTGGATAGGCCCCAGTTTCCTGATATTCAGATAGCATTTATTCCTACCTTGTTTATCACTCTTGAACCTAAATAGATTCTTACTTCAATAGGCTTTTTGGACATAAATTAGAAAAATAATGCTGAAGGATATTGATTTATATCAGAAATTGTTATGGGGCACCTGTGGTTCAGTGGGTTAAAGCCTCTGCCTTTGGCTCAGGTCATGATCCCAGGGTCCTGGAGTCGAGCCCCGCATCAGGTTCTCTGCTCTGCGGGGAGCCTGCTTCCTCCTCTCTCTCTGCCTGCTTCTCTGCCTACTTGTGATCTCTGTCTGTGAAATAAATAAATAAAATCTTTAAAAAAAATTAAAAAAAATTGTTAAACCAATAAGTCTGATATTTCTTATATAATTTTACTACAAGAAAATTTCATAAAAGCAAAAATTTGTCATGGCTTTAGCCTGTATAAATTAGGCTGTCATCTTTTGCTATCTACCCATTAGATACGCAGGTAATACCTGCATAAGGTGTAAAGAATTTTCACAAATGGATTTTTGGATTTCACTCCAATATGCTCTATTATGCTAATATTTAAAATATCTTTTGAAGGGAAATACTAATTCAATCAAAGGATACTCTACTGCTTAAAAAACTTGCCCATGCAAATATCCTTGATTATTAATTCATTGACTCATAAATAAAATATAAGTTAAATTAATTTTGACTTCGCATTCAGTTTCATCTTAAGGCCACATTCTGCCCTTTTGCATACCAGCTGATGTCCCTGGGAAAGGTTTGCAGCTGTTTCCATAACCAGTGCTATAATGACTCACCTGCCAGACCTGCACTGCACTCGTTTTAGAGTCCGATTGCAGGATATTGATTTCTTTAAAGGCTATTAACATTCTCAATGATGAGGATGTGAAAGATAAAGCAAAAGGAGATGGGGAGAAAAACCTTAGAAACGTTCAGATAAGTCTTCAAAATGGAAGTGCATAGAGAAGTTAATCGGCTAGTTATCTGACCTCTACACCTTTGCAGAATACAGCCTGTCTGAAAATTCACTTTGTAATAAAGTTTCCATGAGATCTGGCACCTTCTGCTTCAGGCTAGAAATACCGGGTACCGTTTTTCACTACCATTTTCCTTCTAATGAGAGTTTTGTAGTAAAATTCTTTATGAATATCCTTATTATTTGGAAAGAAAGATGATTAAAGCTTGTTTCAGCACATGGACATGACTTTGTATGGTTATCATCCAGCCATTTCTAAACTGATGAATAAGGCAAACATTTATTTAACATGGATGCTAAGCACTAGGCTAGAATGCTGGGTATGCAAAGTTGAGTAAGTCCAGATCCTTGCCATCAAGGCACACACAGTCATGAGCTGAAGGCAGAGGCTTTAACCCACTGAGCTACCCAGGCGCTCTCATACTGTGAGTTTTTGGTGAGAAGATTGATAAGTCTTCTTGTGCCTGGAACCTAGTAAGCACTCAGTCCATATTAGTTATTATTGTGGTTGTTGTTTTTATTTGCTGAAGAACTGAGACAGTAGAAGGCTGGGGATGGTGAGTATAAACCACTCCTACAAGAATATAGAGATGATTGCTGTGAGAGAGCTGGGAAGAGACTTACAATGAATGCTTTTTTTTTTTAATTGATGGAGAAATGGGTATATTTGTAAGCTTATGAAGATGGGAAAGATGATGGAAGATACAAGAGAGAGATGGAAGAAATCTGAAGTTAAGTCCAGGAAACTTAGTGGACATGTTATTGGGATCTGGCACACATGGTTGGGGGCTTAAAGGACATGATAAAGGTTTATATACAGCTTCAGTGGAGATGAGAAAAAAAGGCTGTCCTGGTGTCTTCTTTTGTGGAACAGTCTTTAAGGTCCTATTGATTTTGCCAGGACCTGGATTTTCTTCTTCATTAATCAGTTCTATAATATCAGATACTTTATGCATGCCTTACAACCCAGACCAGCCTCTAAAAAACCAACTACTGTTATCTTTTAAAAGTGCCTATTCTAATGTATCTCCAGTTAAACATTTCTGATGTCACCTCATTGCCTACAAGATGACAGAAATTTTGATTCCTTAATATGCTCCTTTATTATTATCTTTCTTCCCTAATCTAAGGTTGCTGTAGTACTGAACTGAGATATGCTCTTTCATTAACTTGACCATGTACTGTAACATCCAAAAGATAGTGCTTTTGAGTGTAAGGGGGTGGTACTAAATAATGTCAGGACAGTAGATAAAAACTGATTCCTAGTGTCTATCATCCCCCTGGTTTCTCACATTTGTGCCTTATTTGTGTCTTCTGTTCATTTTGCTTGGAATATCCTCTCTGTCATCAATTTCATTCTCCCCCTTGTGAAATCCTACCCATCCCCCAAACCCAATATAATTGCCAGGTGCCAATAATAATCAATCCCCTTTGATTTCTCTGGCTGGCTCAATTAGCTATTTTCTCTTCTATGCTTTTTTATAGCAGAGAGCATAAACCCTTGCTTTAGCCTTTATCATGTTGTTTTTTGACTTGTTTGCTTATATAACTGCCCTGGCCAATATACTATGAGCTCCCAGAATCTAGAATATTGGTGTATACTTGGCACTTGATACAGTGGGTTAGGCTGACAGAAGTCATTCAGTAAGAAAATCACGTATTTTCTCGCATTGTCATTATCGTATCTGCCAATTTCCCTATTATATCATAAAGTCATGGAGACTTTGGGGTGCCTGGGTCACTCAGTCAGTTAAACATCTGACTTGATTTCGGCTCAGGTCATAATCTCAGGGTCCTGGGATCTAGCCCTGTGTCAGGCTCCACCCTGTTGGGCTCCATGCTCAGCAGAGGTCTGATCAAGGATTCTCTCTCTCCCTCTGCTCCCCCTCCCCCCAAATAAATAAACAAATCTTTTTAAGAAAAAATTCATGGAGACTTTGCTTTCAGTTGATCCTTTTATCCTCTTTAGTGCTACCATATTTTGTTTTAAGGAGTAGGTCCTGAGCTGTATTTGTTGAATGAAAGAATAAAAAGACATTGAAAAATACCCTTAAGTTTCAGGCTATTAGTATATAATTCTGAAAACCTGTCCTTGTAAGAATATAGTATTTTATAGAATTCTTTCTTGTTAAATAATTTCAACCTAAATTTGCAGCTTTGGGTTAATTTCCAAAGAGATTATTTTGTGGGTAATGGTGATTTAAATCTCATAATATGTTTAATGCTTGGACAAGCAAATCCTTTTAACATCAGTTGAATTTAAATATGCAATTTCTTCTTATTTCACTCCCTGAATACGGAGTAGAGCAATCTTTTTCCTAGGACTGATCTAGGTTCCTAAGCTGGGCTTTATTGTTTGTGTATTGAGAGGTCATGGAGAGCTTTCTGTGAAAATAATTGAATACTCATGATATTCCTAAAGGAGGAACAGATGCTGTTTTGTAAAAAACAGGCGTATTAGTTGCTTTCCACCAATTGTCTTCCAGAAAGAAGCCTCTACCTTCTGGTGGGAGAGAGAAACTTCTTGGAGATCTGCTGGAACGTTTGAGGTCTTCCAAATGTTTTCTGATGGTGTTTCTGATGCCTTTTAGCTAGTCTGCTCTTTTACTAGTTGTGGTATTGAGATAACATAAAAAAACATAGGGCAGGGTTTTTATTTTGAAGAAGTTACTGCTGAATTTTTTAAACGATTTAAACTAGTTGTTAAGTGACAATTATTTGAAGTAATTGAGGTTGGCAAAGGCTGTAGCTGTCCATCCATAAGCAGTTACCACTCTGAGGTGTCAGAGACCAAGGGAATCCGGAATCTTATTATTGGTTTTACTTTTAGCTGTGTCAGTCAGTCATGCTGACTGAGGGCTGACACAAGAGCCAGCATATAATGAGATGTCATGATTGTTGCTTTTATGCATTCACCTTGGGGCAGTCATTATATCAAGTGAACAGCTCATGGCATCTCTTCCTGGGGCTCCTACGGCCATCTCTGGCTCCTGCTCTTCCTGTGGTCACCCTTGTCCCTCTCCTGCCCGTGCGGTCTCTGGCCAGGGCTTTCCACCTCACTTCCCCCTGCTCTTGCTGATAGCTCTTGGCTCCTGGTGGCTCAGTTAATGTCTGAAGCTAGAGGCTGCTATCTCAGTGAAGTACTGTTTCCCAGAGTGGAGCAGGGAACTATGCATGAAATACTGGGAAAAACCGCACTGCTTTGTGTTCCTGCATGCTTCCGCCTCCGCTTGCGGACAATAGAGGTGCAGCCCATGATGGCTGGTCAGGCGCGTCCTCCGTAAACTGCGGTGTCCTGCTGTATGTCTACGTATCACGATGCTTTGAAGACTTTTAAAACTTTTAAAACTGTTATCTATCTTTATTCTATGCGAGTCCCAGTTGAAATGATTTCTGATTCCTCATTCTGTGCTTTGAAGGTTGACAATAAAATATTTCCTGTGAAAATAACCACCATAAGAAAATACATGTGGAGCCGAAGGATGTTTCTTTTGCCCATCTATCATAGAGTGAATAAATTAAAAAAATAGTTTTTTTTTCTTTTTTTTTTAAAGATTTTATCTATTCACCTGACAGAGAGAGATCACAAGTAGGCAGAGAGGCAGGCAGAGAGAGAGAGAGAGGAGGAAGCAGGCTCCCCGCTGAGCAGAGAGCCCGATGCGGGACCCGATCCCAGGACCCCGAGACCACGACCCGAGCCGAAGGCAGCGGCTCAACCCACTGAGCCACCCAGGCGCCCTAAAAAAATAGTTTTTTAAAATTACAGATAGTGTTGCTATGAAAATTCTTGTCCTTCTGTTTTTTAGTGAATATGTATGTACACATTTTTTGTTGGCTATACACCCTGAAGTGAAATTACTGGATCATAGGGAATACATGTATCCAGTTTTAGTGGATACTTCATTTTTCATGTAACTTTTTTTTTGAAGATTTTATTTATTTATTTGAAAGAGAGAGAGAGAGAGAGAGAAACAGTTACAGGTGGGGGAGGGGCAATGGGAGAGGGAGAGAGAGAAGCTGACTTCCCACTAACCATGGAACCCAACAAGGGACTCAATCCCAGGACAATGAGATCAGGACCTGAGCTGAACTCAGACACTTAACCCACTGAGGCATCCAAAGCCCCCTTTATTTAACTTTCTACTGTTAAATATTTTTATTTATTGCTGCGTAGTTTTTAAAACTAATTTTTATTAGTTACACAATATTTCAGCAAAATGGTTATAATGCAGTTTGCTTGATCCTTTTCTTATTGGCTCAGTGTTTTGCTGGCTTACAATTTCAGAACCCCTTAAAAAAAGTGTTTATAAAATCTTTATTTATTTTGGATATAACTCTTTTTGCTTTATATGTGAAATGCCTACACAACATCCTAGAGATGATAGTCACAATGTATATGCACTTACCATCTCATCTGAACCAGGCATTGAAAGAGGTGCTGTATTTATGAGGATAAAATAAAAGTGTTCTTAAGCACTCATCATGTTGTGGCTGGATTAGAATCATTTTTCCTCTCCCTCTTGCTTCCTTTCCTGCTTTCCCCATCCTTCTTTCTCTTATCTCTTTTTAAGCACAACTCATAGACTACTCTATACTTTGCATTGTACCTTGCTATTTTTCATTTAGCAATAGATTTGGAGATTTTTCCTATCAGTACATATAGATTTACCTTGTTCTTCTTAATGACTCATGCCACTTTTATTTGTTGGATTACAAATTAACATAGTACTCAAATAAAAATACCAAAATTGAGTTTGATGAATCAATAATCAGCAATCAAGGGATGCTCTATAGATTTTGGTAGACTTTTCCACAGTAGAAGAGGGCTTTCAGGCAGCAGGCTCTATTTTCAGCAAACACGACTTTACATATATAATTCATCCTTACAAAAGGGCACAAAATTAACTATTTAATTTATTCAATTTTTCAGTGACTGGTAGCTTCACTGTTTATTTCTTTCAACAAATGGGGGAACTAAAATTCTGGTGTATTATTCAATTAAACCAAAGAAACACAGCAAGTGGTATCCAAGCTGGGATTACAGTTCAGGGGCTCTCCTGGTTTCATGGACTGCTTATTAAGTCATGTTTCAATTAGTGCATCATTTCATATTCCCTGGTGTCTCATGCAAATGCAAAATGTTTAAGTTAAGGAGATAATGTTTTTAAGAACTCCAAATTGCATTTGAGCATAAATTCCAGGAAGCCGACTCACCTTCAGAATAAAAAAGGATTTTGTAACAGGGTCATGAAGTTGGATATTTAGGATCTGAATGACTGCATTTTGTTCCTCTTTCCTGAGGGCATTTGGAAGTGGCCCTGAGGCCCAGATGTTTAGCTCTTTGTATGAAAAACTAAACTGGCTTAGAGTGTGTCTCAGTTTTAGAAGTAATATGTTTTTCTTTTCCTCTAACATTCTTTGTTGTGCTCATTAGGTGAACCTTTCTGTAGTCATAGAATAAGTCAATACTAAGTCACCTCATAAATAATTTATCAAATTGGCTTTTTGTTTCACTTATTTCTGTTTATAAGTTTCTGTTTCTAGATTTTCTTCTCTTCAACATCCATTGGTGTATTTTCCAAAAATGGTTATAAAAAACCACAATATTTCAAGACAAATAAGATACTTAACATTTAAACCAATAGAAATATGTATTAAATACTTAAATGTTGACATGACTGGGCTGAGAAACACTGGTATGACTTTAATTTGTTTAGCTATTGATTTAAGTAAGTAAAAAACAGCAACATGTAATAGTAAAGATTTTCTAATGCATCCACAAGCACTATATGTACACATGTAGTCTTGTAATTTGAAATGTACATAGTATGCTAATTTGCAGTTCCATAAGTTCTGTTAAAAATGATTATATCCTGCTGCTAAGACCAAAAGCATACTAAAATCAGTTTTCCATGCTTTCCTAATCATGGGATGCACACCAGAATACTCACATACCCAATACTTATGTTAGAGGAAAAGCCAGTAATTTTTAGGTACTGGACACACACACACACACACACACACACAGAGTTCTTCTCCTTTTAAAAACAATGCCAACAACTGAATAGTTTTATTATTTCACTTGTCAACCAGTGAAATGTTTTTATTAAAAACAAATTGCTTTTTGATAAAACAAGTGATAAATTTGCTACTATGAGTAATCTAGGGATCTGTTTTGCTTTTCCCATAGTGATGGGGGGGACGACCTTTACGCCTCTGCGTGGACTCTGTAAATAGGCTACATAACAACAACAAAAAATCCCACCTATTCATATTTAATAGTATCATAGAATTTTCTTGTCATTACAATTAATTTTAGTATAATATATTAGGATCATCTTGAATAAAATTGACACGAGCCTTCCAAATAAATGTTTCCTGATCAGAATTAACACTTTATACTTTTCTAATTGATCATGAAAAATATTTTGGAAATGCCAAAATGGACATATTCATTATTCTTATTCTTTTAACATTGATAGTCTCTATCAAATAAGATTTAGATAAGTAGGATCTCTCTTTTGTTCAGAGTACAAAGAGACAATGAGTGTAAAAATAATGTGGTGAATTTTAATATTTCACAGTTTTGAAAGGAAAGATGTACGTTACTGTGTTTTTGTACCTACACATGCTATTCATGAACAAAGTATAGTTTTTTCCAAACTGGTACAGTTAGAACAAATATTTGTCAGGGTTAGTTTCAGAGAACAGAATCTAGTGAGGTTAGTTTCAGCAAACAAGATTTATTACAGAGTATTAAATGGCTTGCCGAATCTTTGGGAGGGCTGACGAAACAGACTCTAGGTTGAGTTTCCAGGGACGCCCAGAAGAGACACACTCCTGAAATGGGCTGCCAAGAGAGCTGCTGATGTTGCCATGACCATGTTTACCTGGGAAGCTGCCACGAAAGCTCCTGGCTCCATGCTGTCTCTGCCCCAATTTCCACTAGCAAAATGGATATCTCATGTCACTTCTCTCCCATTTACTTCAGATCCAAATTCTAGTCTTGCATGAAGACATTTGATGGCAGAACATGATATCCGGGAAGCTAACTGCAAGGGAGTCTGAGAAGTTTAATTTTTTTTAACTTTCTAGCCTTTATAACACACAAAGACACATTAGAAGATTGGAAAAGCTAATTAGCAGAGGAATTTATAAGATATGCCATAGAAATAGTAAGAATTCATAGGAATACACAAGTTAAATAACTATTCAGGCTCTAAATGGCAGACATAGTTCATTCTATAATTTTATATCCAAGGTATTGATTCCTCCTCACCATCTTCTTTGTCCTTGTGTAGAAACTTAAGTACCCATACCTTGTCTAGACATTCAGATTTTATGAAAGCTAACATTTCTATAACCATTCAATATCTTTGCCCTCAAGACTCCTTAACACCACTTCTTTATTTTACCTCCCAGTACGTATTATGTACAGCCATATCTCCCTACCTGTTACTGTTTTGTTTGGAATTCTTTTCTGAATTTCCTTTTTAAAATTCTATGGAGGGGTAGGGGATAATTTAATTTCATTTTTTAAAAGATTTTTTTGATTTATTTCAGAGAGGAGAGTTTTTGCATACTTTTATGTTGTTGTGTAACAATGATATTTTTTTAAAATTGTATTTGTAATAGCCTTAATCCTCTGGATGCCCCAAATTGTCCTGCCTTCCATTATTGACATTATAGACTTCCTGGTCATCAGCAATAGAAATGAACTCTGGCTTTCTAGAGGATAGTCAGAGATTCATAGAATCATGGAAAGGCTGAAAACCAGGCTGGAAAGTGAACAAAACACAAGGGCTAAGCAGCTTACCCCACACAAATACAAAACTGGAGGAAGAGTCCTTCTTATGTTCTCTCTATGCTACAGAGAAATTTGAACTCCATCTATATTGTTAAATATACTGTTGAATTTATATATTACTAAATCACTTGTTCAGGATTTGAAGTCCCAAGTGTGAGGTTGTGTTTCTGTTTAGGGAACCTAAGTCAAGTGTATTGTCATACTTAGGACAGGGGCAAAGAGAGGAATAGTCTGCCTCACTGGACTTCCAAGGTGGGAGGGGGTCACCATCTTAAAGGCTGTGTACACACATCAGGAGAGGCCCCAGAAGAGGAATCTGCCCATTGTTTATGCATCTTCTGACTCTCTAATGTGATTATAAGGCCTTGCCTTGTGTTTCATTGACTTCTTCCACAATAACTGGAAAGTTTCTAGACATATTATAGTTGTCTAAATGCATTTGTGGAATTAATTTATTTTTATTTTAAATTTTTTTAAATAATTTATTTATTTATTTGACAGACAGAGATCACAAGCAGGCAGAGACACAGGCAGTGAGAGAGGAGGAAGCAGGCTCCCCGCTGAGCAGAGAGCCCGACGTGGGGCTTGATCCCAGGACCCTGGGATCATGATCTGAGCCGAAGGCAGAGGCTTTAAACCACTGAGCCACCCAGGCACCCCTGGAATTAATTTAAATGATAAGATATTATCTTTAAGTTTCTCACAGCCTAAGCTCACAAAATATTATGTTCATTCAGTAAAAAATAAAAATAAATAAATAAATAAATAGGGGGAGAGGGAGTAATTCAAAATTGCTGAATAGGTTCTCTTATGTTTGACCCTATTTACTGAGAGTGGAGATCAATTAAGCTGTGTCTAATCTCGTTTATGTTTTCAACCCTAAGTTTTTCATCCAGTTCTCTTCCCTTCCTCTTACCCTGCCAGGATGTTACATTTCACTCTGGACTGACAAGGAACTCTATAATCTAAAACACCTCTTTATTTCCCACTACCATCTCTTGTTTACTCCAGGGCGCCGATCACACACTCATTTACTCAGGAGCCTTTACCAGGGTCCCACTCTTGCCTCACTTTCTTCCATCGCTTACCAACTTGCTTTTCTCAGGTCTCTGTTTCAGCCAAGGAAGGCTTGTCTGACAAGCCTACGTAAAATCACTGTTTCTGTCATCTTTCATTAGTCACCCTTGAGTTCTCACTCCCTGTTTTGTCTTTATTTGCACTTATCACTATCTGACATATTATAATTGTCTATTGCCTCTATCCCCTACCCCTCCATGAAAATATAAGCCTCATATGAACAAGGATTTTTTGGGTTTAATGTTTAGTTCAGTGGTGGGCACAGTATAGATATTTCTGGCCTGCCCTTTCGTTATTGCCTGAGCTTAGAATGTACAGATGGACATTTACAGTGGATTTGATTATAAGAATGCTAACTTTGAATCTAAATTAAAAAAAAATGTTATCCTTTCTAGAAAAAGGATTTTATTCTTCTTATTAGGAGGCTCGTGTTACAAAAAAAATTGTACTTAGTTTTTATTATTGTATGTATTGTTTATTTATTTGAGCTAGAGGGAGAAAGCAAGCACGAGCATGGGGAGGGGCAGAGGGAGAGAGAGAGAAGCAGGTTCCCCACTGAGCAGGGAGTCCCATGCGGAGCTTGATCGAGGACTGCAGAATCATGATCCCAGCCGAAGGCAGCCACTTAACTCACTGAATTGTTCAGGTGCCCCTATTATTTTATGATTTATTTCATTAATAAAAATTGAGGATATTTGTTTTCTTTTTTGTAAATACTTTGTAAAATCATTATTGATTTTGCCCCTTGGATCACAAAGCCTAAAATATTTGTTATCTGACCTTTTATAGTTTGAAGACCTGTGGTTTAGTTTACAACTATATTACCAGCACCTATAGTAGTGCCTGCTATAGAGAAGATTCTAAGTAAATGTGTTGAAGTTATAACTAAACAAATTACTCCTGGAGCTATTGGAAAGAATAGATTATGAAGAATCGGTTGTGGAGATACTTAAGCATAGCTTTAAATTTTATATAAGACCTAGGACCCAGAGGCAGTAATTCCTTTATGGAGCAAACACATTATCTATTTCCCTTTTCCATCACGGTATAGTAGTATGTGAAGGGAACTAGCATGAAGGGAACTACCTCATAAGTCTGTTGAAAGATTTAATAAAATAATGGAAAATACTTAGAGAACAGAATAAAAACTAGCTATAAATGTTGTATCATGATGTGTCTTTTGTTGAATTTTTTCATTTATTCATTTATGACAATGGAACATGGAGTTTAAGTTGAGTAAAAGGGAACCGTTGACCTGGAAGAGGATAATCTAAAATGGTAACATCAATGGATTGAATTTCTTGGGTTCAATAATTATTGGAGTTGGGGTATTAGGTGGAAAGACAGTTCGTTATCAAGGAGTGGGACCTTTGCTGTTGATATCGTAGTGCAGTTATTGGTAATGACAAGATCTAGGGTAATGCTGTCCAACAGAAATTTGCAAGCTACAAGTATAATTTTAAATTTTCCAGTAGCTACATAAAAAGTAAAGAAATGAAATTAATTTTAATAATATATTTTATTTAAATAAATATATCTAAAATGCTATTATTTTAACATGTAATCTACATAAAAATTATTAATAAAATATATTACATTCTCTTTTTTTTTCTCCAGGTCTTTGGAATCTGGTATATATTTTGTATGTGTGTGTGTTTTTTTTTTTTTTTTTTTTTTTTTAGTGAAAGAGAGCTGAGTTGGGGGGCATGTAGGAGCACAAGGAGAGGGAGAAAGAAAGAATCTTAAGCAGGCCCCATGCTCAGCATGGAGCTGCATTCAGGGCTTGATCTCATGACCCTAAGATCATGACCCAAACTCAAATCAAGAGTTGGACGCTTAGGGGCACCTGGCTGGCTCAGTGGGTTAAGCCTCTGCTTTCAGCTCAGATCATGATCCCAGGGTCCTGGTATCAAGTCCCACATCAGGCTCTCTGCTCAGCAGGGAGCCTGCTTCCCCCTCTCTCTCTGCCTGCCTCTCTGCCTACTTGTGATCTCTTTCTCTGTGTCAAATAAATAAATAAAATCTCTAAAAAAAAAAGAAAAGAGTTGGACACTTAACTGACTGATACGTTCAGGCACCCCTATATTGTGTACTTATAGTACATCTCAACTAAGAAGTTAAATTGTTATCAGAGATGATTGATAGGTATTTAGATTTCATAATGTTTACAACTGAAAAAAGTTAATTTACATATTCAAATTTATCCAAACATTCTTAAAAGTTTTTCAATGACTAAATCACTTATAATTTAAAAATTTTATATTTAATTAAATAATGTTGAATGAAATTTAAAATTCAGCCTGTCAGTCACACCACATTTCAAGAGCTCAGTAGCACATGTGGCTGGTGCCTTCAGTATTGGATAATGCAGGTCTAGGGTGTGACCGATGGAGTGAGTGGCTGAACTAAAATAGATGACAAGATCATTGGAAGATGAGATTAGGAAATAGAGAGGACAACATATGAGAAGCCTCATCTAATTGGATAGTGAAACCACCAAGATTTTTAATGGATATGTTTTAGAGAGTAGCCATGACCCAGGAATTAGAATAGAAAAATGAGGGATAGTGGGGCTTGACAGATGACCCCCAGCAAGCTGTGAGATTTTAGGGAGGAGTGAGGAAGGAAGAATGGTTTGGAACTTGTAATAGGGAGAAAAAAAGGACATGTACTCCAACTCCTTGCTTAGTCAGGAGCAATGAGAGAAAACACAGTCCCTGCTTGAGGTTGCTGTTACAGTGAAGAGGGGTCTTTAGGGAAAAGCCAGAAGTAAGGGACCCTTCAAAAAACAAATTGAGGATAAAAAGCATATCTTTTTTTTTTTTTTTATTGATAATAGCCATTCTAATGGGTGTAAAGTGGTATTTCATTGTGTTTTTTTTTTTAACAGTTTCTTTTTTTTTCTTTTTTTAAAGATTTTATTTATTTATTTGACAGAGAGAAATCACAAGTAGGCAGAGAGGCAGGCAGAGAGAGAGAGGGGGAAGCAGGCTCCTCGCTAAGCAGAGAGCCCGATGTGGGACTCGATCCCACGACCCCGAGATCATGACCAGAGCCGAAGGCAGCGGCTTAACCCACTGAGCCACCCAGGTGCCCCTCATTGTGGTTTTGATTTGCATTTCCCTAATGACTAATCATGTTGAGCATTTGTATATTTTCTTTGGTGAAAAATCTATTCTAATCCTTTGCTCATTTTTACAACTTTTCTTAGTACTATTCCACACATTTAGTTTTGGGGAAACTGTTTCTCTCTCTCTCTCTTTTTAACGCTTGCTTGTTTATTTGTTTGTTTGTTTAATTTAGCAATCTCTACACCCAACTTACAACTTGAACTCACAATCCTGAGATCTAGTCTCATGCTTTTCTGACTGAGGCAGCTGTGTGCCCATCTTTACCCATTTTTAAATCAGGCTGTTTGGCCTTTTGTTGTTGAGTTGTAGGAGTTCTCTATATATTCTGGATATATGATATGCAAATATTTTCTTCCATTTTGTGGGTTGTCTTTTTTCCTCTTTTGATAATGTCTTTTGATACACAAAAATTTTAATTTTAATGCAATCCATTTTATCTATTTGTTGTTGTTGCCTGTACTTTTGGTGTCGCACTTCAGGAACCATGGCCAAATCCAAGATCATGCAGATTTACCCCTATATTTTCTTCTAAGAACTCTATAGTTTTTGCTCCTAAATTTAGGTCTTTGACTTATTTTGAGTTACTTTTTGTATGTTATGTAATGTAAGGGTCCAGCTTTATTCTTTTGCATGAGTATATCCAATTTTCCCACCATTTGTTGAAAAGATTGTTTTTTTCCCCATTGAATTATCTTGGCACCCTTGTTCAAATCAATTAATTATAGTTGTAAGGGTTTATTTCTAGGCTTTCAAATCTAGTCCATTTATGTGTATGTCTACCGTTATGTCAGTACTACATTCTTTCGATACTTGTAGATTTGTGGTAAGTTTTGAAACCAGGAAGTGTGAGTTCTCCAACCTATTCCTCTTTGAGACTATTTTAGCTATTATGCATCTCTTGAAATTCTAAACAAATTTTAAGATGGCTTTTCCATTTCTGCAAAAACTCTGTAGGGATTTTGATAAGGATTATATTAAATCTGTATATTGCTTTGGGTAGTATTATCATTTTGTAATTTTTAAGTCTTCCAATCTGTTAACCTCGGATGTCTATCCATTTAGGTCTTTTTAAATTTTTCTTCCCTTTTTTATAATTTTTTTTGTCTTCTTTAATTTCTTTCAGCAATGTTTGTAGTTAAAAGTACAGTCTTATGACTCCTTGGTCAAATTTATTTCTACCTTTTTTTTGTTTTATCCTATTTCAAATTGCTTTCTTGATTTTCTTTTTAGATTACTCATTGTACATGTGTAGAAATTCAGAGGGGATTTGTGTGTTGGTTTTTTTATCTTGCATCTTTGCTGAATTTGCTATAACTGGTTTTGTGAGTTACGTGTGTGTGTGTATTTGTTAGTTTTTTCTACGTATAAGAACATGCTCTCTGTGAATAAAGTTAATTGTACCTCTTCCTTTCCAATTTAGATGCCTTGTATTTCTTTTTCTTGCCTAATTGCTCTGACTAGAATTTCTATGATTTTATTGAATAAAAATGTTGAAAGCAGGTATCTTTGTCTTATCCTTAATCTTATGGAAAAGCTTTTATTCTTTCCCCACAGTGTTTGATGTTAGCCACACAAGACTGTGCAGTTTAGAATATTCTATACATTTCTAGCCCCTTCCCCATTTTGGGACTATTTTTTGGTTCTATTTTCTGTGATCTCTTTTTAGAAATTCAAGTTATTCACTTGTTCTCTGTTCTGTGCATTCCAAAACTATCATCTTCATTCTATCATTTTCATCTATCTGTCCATATCCTGTTTACTCTAGGAGGAATTTATTAGTTTTATTTTGCATATTATTTATTTCACTTTCTCAGTATTTGTTCAGTTTTGTTCTCTCTCCAGTATGTATTTTTATTTTGACAGTACATCTTTAATTTCTTTGCATTTGGTCCATATTGTACATATTGTCTTCTTTTTCAGGCTTATTCTCTTACGATGATCTTGTTTCTTTTTTACAGAGGCCATATAATTTTTTACATTATATTTTATATTTGTATTGCATTGAAATACACAAATATAAATGTATTTACATACATTGACATACATGAGAATGTCAAGATATTTTATAAAATTTGTCTTGAATATTGTAATATAACTTTCTAAGTCCTTCCATACATTTCTTTGTGTGTATAACAGTTTTTTAAAATGTATCTGTATAATTTTTATTAGTATCTGCCTTCCTATTTGACTTTAAATTTAGTGTAGACTCTTCATATATCATTTATTTTCCCTTCTGTGTCTAGTATCTCTGATAGCATTAATTACATAGGACAGGTTCAAAAATATTTGTTGAATAAATGAATAAATAAATAGTTTTTGGAATTATTTCTCTTTTCCTTATTCTATATTTTTTTGGAGACATCAGATTGAATTTCTACATATATTTATCTATTAATGAGGCAAGATCCAACCACACTTAAGATTTTTTTAACAAGAATAGCCCTGGCCCTGCTCTTGTCTATGAGAATAGCAGTAGTATAGTTGTTGTTGTTGTTGTTGCTGCTTTTCAGATCTGAAATTAAAGGACAAGCTGGCATCCTATTCAGATTTCTAGGAGGAATTTTTCTCTATATAATTCTTCTTTCATTAGGGTGCCTCCCTATCCTTCTGACATTTGATTTTAATACCCTGAGTAATGGAATGTGTAAAAAACTACAAGTCCCAGCTTGCACTTCTACTTGTTTAGGCTTACAGACATTCCAGGATGCAACTTGCCATGGCCCATCCTTCCACATGGTCTATGAATGGATATAGTATGCAAATTTGGGGGAATGGAACTGGAGAGGATTTTCTGTAGATATGTGTGCATAAAATAGTTTCCCAGTTAATAAAAATGCAGTATTTTAAACCTCTACAGTAAATAATTCAATACTTGATTTCTAGGATGCTATAAATTGTGTGTCTTAAGTTAGAGAATAGCCAATATTTTTCCCTTTTTAAAAAGTTATCTATATTTATTGAGAGGAAGTCTAGATTGTTAAAAAAAATCAATAAAGCTATATTCCTTTCATAGTTCATGGAGTTTTTCACCTTAATTTCATATTTAGATTTTTTTATTCAGTTTCAATTTTTAGTTGTGGTATGGGATTTGGTCTTTTTTTCCCTGTACATTTTAGTAGGAAGTAGGAAAAGTCTGTATGAGTGACTCCTTTCTAGATATTATTGTAAGTTGGAAATTTTTGAATTCTGTTTTCAAGTTTATAGCTGGTTACCACCTGAAAGAACAGTAAATTCAGAGTCCTCCAGATCTTATTTGTAAACTAAATGTGGTAATATCACTAGATGACAATCAATAAGATATCTAGAGTTTCCCAGGAATTAAAATGTGGAACCATGGGGCCAAGATATGAGTGAAAAAATATTATAAACATGCACCATACTGAGAGACTGGGCAACTATTAACATGATACCATTCTACCAAGTTCGTGAAAGATTTCTGCTAATTATGGACCAGTATGTCTTACTTTCTTAAAGGAAAGAATTAATAATTCATGTCCTCTTAATAGACAGTGGCATTATTGCTATGGCATAGGGAATATAGCCCCCTAAGTTAGATCAAGTTTGATCAAAGCATTAAAGACCTATTCCTCTACCAGGGCTCTGTCATTCTTGGGTTCCACCACTATCACGGTCTACCCTGCCCTCAACCAGTACTGGGATGACATGCCTGATAGCCACAGGATGGGCCCTGATTTCTAGTCGCTGCCATCTTATTCATTCTCAGGCAAGCACCAGGTTTGGTTGCCTTACATAACTGTCTTGGAATTTTGCATATTTTTTCCTCAATGTCAGAGTTTGAAGTTTGGGAGAAATTTCTTATTACTGTATAAAGTGGGTATATGAATTTCAACCTGGACTAAAGATTGTAGAGGTGATGTAGCATGTTGAATGATCCTAAAATTTTGATTTAAGATCTCTCAGTTAAGGCTATATTGATTTATTTAATCTTCAAATATAGTCTTGTGAGACATGTGGTAGGTGGTTATGGAACATGTGAAATAAAGTTCCTCACTTCCAAGATAGGATATTTCATTTTCTTGGAGGAAGATCCACTTTTTATTTTCCTCAAGTCTTAAAGTGTTTAGGGGATAAGGAGATAAGGTTATTCTAATTGTTGATGGAATGGTTTTGGGGGCTCATAACTACTGCCAGATCCTTGGGGCATATAGAGAGTGGTGTGACGATGAGTCAACCAATCTTGGACTCTTTCCTAATGAAAACCAAATGATGGTGTGATACTGATCAACTTGTTTCTCAGTCTGAAAGGGTGGTTATTTGATATATTTACATATTTGCATGACCAGGTCTGAGTGGGAGAATATAATCTCTATGAGGAATCATTGTGAACAACCAATACAGGGCTTGATTATATATACAATGCTTACTCAGAAACCAGGCAGAGTCAGAGTAACTGTGAATGCCACCATTTTACAAGCCAAGTAAGAGAGGCAGAAACTGGCTGAGAAATTCCGTCGTCTACATCACAAATTAGGGACAGAATTTTGAATGAAATTCACAGGCACTGAGGTTCCAGTCTGTTGCTTAGTCACCGAATGTTTCCTCTATTCAGCCTTCAGTCATGGTTCTCCTTTAGATTGAAAGACAGATTTACTTATGAAAGTTGGTGCATATAGTGTGACGGGGGAATGGACAGGAGTGAGGATCCAAGTGACGTTTCTAAGTGTAGCATTTGTGGACACTGCCAAATTTAGGCCGTAAATATTTTATTCATTACTTCAGATTTATTCTCCCCTTTAAAGATGAAACCTACTTTAAAAAAAATTGGCTTTTTGTAAAGTGAGAAAACAACTAAAAATAATTCAAGATAAAAAGAAAGATAAAAAGATAAAAAGAAATTCAACATTTTGCTGAATTTCCTTTTTTGAACACACATACACAACTTTTATTATATGTATTATACTCTAATTTTACCAATCTTTAAACAGTATTTGGAAATTTAAAGAAAAAGTAATTATGGAAGAATATTTAGATAATAATTATTGTGAAGATCAGAATTCAGTCATTAGTTCTTAAAGGACTGGCTATTACTATTACTGGCCATTAAACTGAACATTTAATATGCCAAAAATTGATGACTGCTGTACAGTTCTATAGGGGTTTAATAAATATTTGCTAAACAAAAGAACATGCATATATGTACATAGATTATACTTTATATTTATATGTGTGAAAACCCATAATTTGATCTATTGGTTAGAAAGAGACCAGAAAAACTACCAAAGTTTTCAATGTGGTTTGTTTATCTCATAATATTATGTAATAATAATAATCACTTACCACATACCTGTTGTACACAGATGTAAATTTTCTTTACAACAACAACAACCAGCAAAGAGGTGAATACTTACCTCAATTTTACAGATGAGCAAATGGAGTCTGAGAAAGTTGAAGTAATTTACACAGGTTCACACAATTATTCAGCACTGAATTTAAACCGGTTTATATTTAATTCCAATCAATCAATGCAAGGGGGTGATAACAAATTTCAGTTTCTGAATCTCAGTAGTTTCACAAATGATTAGATACAATTAAAAGAATGTAATAGGTGAAATTAAAGTCTTTTTTTTTTTTTAAAGTTTTTTTTTTTTTTTTTTTTTTATTTATTTGACAGAGAGAAATCACAAGTAGATGGAGAGGCAGGCAGAGAGAGAGAGGGAAGCAGGCTCTCCGCTGAGCAGAGAGCCTGATGCGGGACTCGATCCCAGGACTCTGAGATCATGACCTGAGCCGAAGGCAGCGGCTTAACCCACTGAGCCACCCAGGCGCCCCGAAATTAAAGTCTCTTAATAGCCAAATTCAGAGACCTATCATAATCAAGTCTGTAGATTCATTCCTTTAGGAATGTAATACACAAATATCTTTTATAGAAGGCAACTTTTTGTGTAAATTATTAATAAAATAAGTTTGTAGTATTTTGGATGTTGAAGATTGGGAATTTACTCTCTGCTAAACTATTCTAGCCTGCTTATTACTTGAAAAAACAGTTTTATCGAGGCACACTTGAAAGACAATAAACTGCATTTTAAAAGTGTACAACTTGCTAAGGTTGACATTTGTATATACACATGAAACCCACATGTCCAACACTTCACAGTTTTCATACCTTTATGTAAGAGTCTTTCTCACCCTGTCCCCTCTTTATCCTTCCCCCTAGGCAACCAGTGATCTGTTTTTTGACATTATAGATTAGATTAGCTTGCATTTTCTAGAGTTTTATATAAATGGAATTGTCTGGGTTCTTTTAGCATAGTTAGTGGAAATTCATGCTTTGTTTTGTGTTTTTCAAAGTCTATTACTTTTTATTGCTGAGCAGTGCTCCATTATATGCATGTACCAAAATTTGTTTATCCATTCTCCCAATGGTAGATATTTAGCTTGCTCTAGTATTTAGCTCTAACAAAGAAAGCTGCTATGAACATGCATGTACAATTTCCTGTACGAACATATACTTTTTTTTCCCAAATGGTTGGATCACATTATAGTGTAAATCTAACCTTTTAAGAAATTAATGGACTGTTTAAAAATTTTACATTTCTGCCAGTAGTACATCAGAATTCCCAGTATTTCCATTATCTCCTCTACATGTGGAAAGTGCAGTCTTTTTAGTTTGAGTTATTCTGATCTACCTGCCTTATTTATTTATTTATTTATTTATGAAAGAGTGGAGAGGAGGAAGAGGGAGAGAGGGAATCACAAGCAGGCTCCACACCCAGCAGAGAGCTGGACATGGGGCTCTAACTCAGAACCTTGAGATCATGACCTCAGGCGAAATCAAGAGTCAGAGGCTTAACCTACTGAGCCACCCAGACACTCCTACCTGCAATTTTAAAATGATATTAACATTTCAGCATTTATTTATTTATCCATTTATTTTGGTAGTGTCATTATTCAAACTGGGGAAATATTAGGCAAAAAATGTCAAAAGGATAAAATCTTCCTTGATTACATTATATAACATTTTAATTTTTTTTTTTGTTTTTAATAAGGTCATGAACATATGTATTTCAGGGTTTTCCAATTAAAATGATAATTCTTGGAGTAGAGAAAAATCTTATTTGTGAGTCTTCTTTTTATGGCCTTAATGAAGTTATAATTTTCATATTCAGTTCTTGTATATTTTTGTTACTCTATTTTCAGATATTTTAAATTTTCGTTGTGAATATGATTTTTAAATAATATTTCAATATGTTTTATATATTTTTAAAAGGTTTTTGATTGTTTATAGGAATACTGTCTTATTCAGCTTCTCTGAAAAACTAATTTCTTTCAATAGCTTATCTATAAATTTACTTATATTTTCTATGTAGACAATCATTTCTTTTTTTTAAAGATTTTATTTATTTATTTCACAGACAGAGATCACAAGTCAGACAGAGATCACAAATAGGCAGAGAGGCAGGCAGAGAGACAGGGGGAAGCAGGCTTCCCGCCGAGCAGGCAGCCTGATGCAGGGCTTGATCCAGGACCCTGAGATCATGACCTGAGCCGAAAGCAGAGGCCTTAACCCACTGAGCCACCCAGGTGCCCCTGTAGATAATCATTTTGTGTGTAAATGACACCTTTTCTTCCTTTCTAATTCTATACCTTTTATTTCCTTTTAATATTTTATTGCACTGCAATCAAATGTTTTTTGAACTGGCAAATTATTAAGGTTCTCTCCTTAGTTCATTTTGGATCATTTTGGATCAAAATGGTGCTTTTTGAAGACATGAATTCTAGCCTCTGATACTTATTATTTATATAATCTTGAGCAAGTAACGTATTTAACCAAGCCTCAGTTTCTTCATCTGAGAATAGAGATAATAAAAATATTTGCAAACCCAATTTACTGGGATCTGTGAGGATCAAATGAATTAAAGGTATTTTTTTAAATTAACATATAAAGTATTATTAACCCCAGGGGTACAGGTCTGGAATCGCCAGGTTTACACACTTCACAGCACTCACCAAAGCACATTACTTCCCAATGTCCTCAGCCCAACCACCCTATCCCTACCCTCTTCCCCTGGCAACCCTCAATTTGTTTTGTTAGATTAAGAGTCTCTTATGTTTTTTCTCCCTCCATACCCCATCTTGTTTCATTTTTTCCTTCCCTACCTCCCAAACCCCCCATTTTGCCTCTCAACTTCCTCATATCAGGGAGATCATATGATTGTCTTTCTCTGATTGACTTATTTCGGTCAGCATAATACCCTCTAGTTCCATCCACGTCATTGCAAACGGCAAGATTTAATTTCTTTTGACGACTGCATAGTATTCCATCTTCTTTATCCATTCATCTGTTGATGGATGTCAGGTTCTTTCCATAGTTTGGCTATTGTGGACATTGCTACAATAAACATTCAGGTGCCCCTTTGGATCACTATATTTGTATCTTTAGGCTGAATACCCAGTAGTGCAATGGCTGGGTCATAGGGTAGCTCTATTTTCAACTTTTTGAGGAACTTCCATGCTGTTTTTCAGAGTGGCTACACCACATGTAGGGTATTTTTAAACTGTGCATTGACATGTAGAGATTAAATTATTTGCCCAATATGGAGGGGATATTGTATCTGTTTCTTTGGAGTTGTTTTAAGGGGGCTATGTTATCCCTAAATAAGTTTTTAAATAGATATTAGCTTGTTAAGAACTTTTCTTTTTATTTAGTGATTATTTCAGAGCCAACTATAAGAAAATTTAGCATGAGAAATTAATATAACTAATGAGAAAATCATATCAGTTTGGTGTTTCAGGAGAAAGGTAAAAATTTTAGAAAAAATAAACCACATTAATAAAGATATTATTTTATGTGGGAATGCTTTTGAGAGTAAGACATTGCCTTAGCTTAGAAATTAAATCATACAAATACCTGAAACATGAAGTCTGAACATATATAGTGGACATAATGATCACCACTGCATGTATATTTTGATAGTCTATAGGAGGTCTACTCATAGCTAAATGCATATTTTCAAGTAATTTTTTCTCCTCATAAGAAAAAAAAATGTATACAAGATATATTTATACCACATAGTCTAGCTAAATGTACCAGTTAATAGTGAATCACTCATAAGACTGACCATCAATAAACTGTTCTGATCCTTGAAGTAAGACTTGTATTCTGATCATTGAACATTCACTCTTGTTGATCAAAGGCAAACCAGTTATCAAAAGAAGAAAGAAAAACTAGGTCAAAGGTGAAAAAACAAAATGAGGAATAATCTAAAAGGAAGCATCTCATTCCTAGCTCATTAGTTAATCATGTGGTTTTAAAAAAAAAATATTTTGAATGTTTTATTCATTGTAAGATCTCATGTATGATACTAGTTTTCATCAATTTGGACCCAAGAACAGAATTCATGGTGATCTGTATTAGGAGACAATGATTTTGAAATCTGACAATAAATGGAAAGAATATTTCATAACATGGAAATGAGATAATCTTGCAACTCTAAATTTACCTCAAATTTATAAATTTACTGATTGCTATTATATATTCATGCAACATGGATAAATGGTCAAACACTAACTTTAACATTGTGTACATGTACTCAACACCATGGTAGAGAGTGGTCTAATAATTTGCAGATGATTCTGACCTTGAGGGGTAGAAATCCTTATTTTTCCCAGAATTTGAGCTATTTTTGACTTACTCAAAGTGGATATGTGGTGCATGCCTGGATGAGTCAGTTGGTAGAGCATGTGATTCTTGATCTCTGAGTTGTGAGTTCAAGCCCCACGTTAGGTGTAGAGTTAACTTAAAAAAAGAAAGTGGATATATGAGTGTGTGTTGTGGGAAGTGGGGGAGGAGAAAGGAAATATTGGGAAGGTTTCCTTCCAGGGAAGTCATTGATCACAGACCAGGGTATGGCACTACCTGTGCTGTCCTGAGTCTGGGATATGGAGAATGCCATGTAATCATGGCTTGGATATTGAACTTTAATGTTTGTAGATTAAGGAGGAGTTTGGAGCTAGTTGCTGAAGAATGTGATTTTAGGAGACTCCTAAACAAAACACTATAAACAAACTACAGAGTTTTGTATGTTTTCAGTCTTTTCTATTATCTCTTACAATTCATTGTGACCTAACTTCTCTCAGTCTTTCATCTGCTTCATTTTTACTATTGATTGGCTTTCCTCCCCATATTTCTCACTACTATGAAGAGTTTTACACAGGGTTGGGAATTTTCTTTTCCACCCTGCATTCTCATCTCTGTCTTTATGCTTGACTCATACAAAAATGGACTAAAATTTTCCTGAATCACTTCAATTCTGTTGCGTTGAATCTTCAGTTCATTTCAGCATGAATCAACCTCCATTCTCCTTTACAACATTTTAAACTACTGGATATCTTAAACTAAAAAGTCCCGTCATCATCATTTCCTTGTTTCCTATCTCCTTAAGTTCTTCAATCATCCTTTATTTTCTAAAAGTATTTGCTCCCCTCATTATGAATTGGTCTTTTCATTTTTTTAGTTCTCTTACTATGTTTCCTGCTCTAGGCCTTAGATTATACTGTTCAGAATATTAATATATCTACTGAGATATTCTTCATTATCTAAAGATAATTTTGAATGGCGCTTACCTGAAGGATTTTCTGATTTCTTTACTTACAATAAAACCAAAACCAAAACCAAACCCAAACAAAAGCAAAAAACAAAACCCTTTACATTTTCAAGGTATTTTTTTTCTATAGTATTTTATCTTAACTATCACAGCAAGCTTGTGAGGTTACAAGCTGCTGTTTTATCCATTTTACAGAGAGCTAGGTGGCTGATCTACAGATGAGGTTTTATTCCTTGTTCAGTGATCTTTCTGCTAACACAGCCTGCCAGAAACAAATTTCCAGAACTTGTTTAGTGTATTATTTACATCATTCAACGACACTTAACATAGAGTAGTTTATTATGTAGTTAGTTTTATACATGTAAGAGCTCCTGCTTCTATTTTTTAAGCTCTAGGTAATGTCTTAATTTCTTTTAGAGTCCCAAAGCAACTGCCCCAGTGTCTTAAACATGGAAGATGCTCAATATATATTTGTTGAATAGATGAACAAATTAATTAAAGGACACTACAAAAGATAGAGTGTTGGAAGCCAGAGCCAGGACACAGAGCAACATGCTTTCACGATACTATTTTGTAAGTAAAACAATTGAGGCTTAAAGAGGGCAAAAGGTTTCTTGGGGTCACATCACAAATTAGGAACAGAATTAAAAAGAAAACGCAGAGGCCCTGAGGTTCCACTCTGCTGCTTAGTCACTGAATCTTTCTTCTTTTCAGCTTTCAGTCATGGCTCTCTGTCTAGATGGGAAAAAAAAGATTCGTTTATGGAAAATGGTGCATATAGTGTGACGGGGAATGAGAGTCTGGCCCCACAACATTTCCATATGCCCTTAACAAGATCAGCTCTGTTTAGCATCTTTCCTTATCAATTTTGCCCACTTCATGATCTTTCAGGTTAAAATATGGTTCTTACTTCAATAGATTCCCATAAATAGGGGATGTTATGAAGATTAGTGATGCAAGACACATAATACCCTGCAAGCTCCACAGAAGAAAGGTATTACGTAAATACGGAGCATGATTATTTTTGCTACTAGCAACAGGACTGAGCTCACTAACACATTGTTCACAGGCTGCTGAGCCACCAGCAGATGACATACATTTTTCCTGTACATGGATTAAAGTGGCAAAAATTTCCCTTGGGATATTTGGATCGTTTACTACACTTAAGGTATTTTTTTTTCTGGAGGTGGGGTGGGGTGGGTGGTGTGGTGGTAATAGAGCAAAAGGGTTAAAAATGAGATTAATTTCAGATCAAAACATGCATAGAAGGCCAACCAGGAAAACAAATATAAATAAATAAGTAAAAAGCTAATATAAACATGTAAAAAATGTGGCTGTTTGTCCCTTACTTGCATTTCTCATGATGTTGGATTTATTCTGAAACAGTATTATCAAACACATTGAACTCAGTCATATTTCAATAGAAGAACAGTTGTGAGGTCTTTTAGGAAAATCCTCTGTATCAATGGAGAAATGATATAATTTAGAGTTGGTTATAAGAAATATTGTTTTATTAAAATAGTTTTGCATGAAATCAGTGATATCACTTAGTTGTTGTGATTCACACTTCTCATGTCTGGAAGAAATGTGATTGCATGACCTAATGATCAGATAATAATATCAGGCCATAGAAAATGTAATAATATTTTGTTTTACTTTTGCTTAATATATATGCAAATATTTTATATGAGCTAACTTCATACCTCCTATACAATGAAAAAGATATTCTTCCACAGTCCAATAACCTGGTTTGATGGCTCCATGAAGTGAGTAAGTATAGAATTTATTGCCAGCGAGATTAGCTTAACATTAACTAGGATAAGTGAAACTCATTATCTGACAAAGACAAGCTCCTGATATTAGGGTAGTGAATACTAAATATTTTTATATATCCAGTTCATGTGTTCCGTGATCTGGGCATACATTTGCAGCTAACTAACCCTGGCATGCTCATGGAAAAGCTAAGCATTTCAGAATCATCTAATCCTTGGAAGCAGTACTAAGGTTTTTCTCTTTGGACAACAGGAAGAGTCTGATTGTATAATTCCCAGGTTGATATTAGACAATCCTACAGTGTGAAAATATGAGATCTCACTTGAATACTTGTCTAATTACTGAAGGTGAATGCCAGTTGTTCCCTGAGAGAAGATCTGGCTTTGAGTCTCTTCCATGAGTTGGTCATGGGCCTTCCAAGGAAAAAGCATCTTGGATAACCTTCTCAGGCCTCATAACAACTGTAATAGTTTTGTCTGCTCATCCAGAATCCAAAGTCTCTCCTTATTTTTCTGGAGCAAGTTATGCCTTTACCAAAGCATGTGTCATATTTTTATTCCCCACTTGTGTATTTCTGCTAAGTAGCCCGAGGCTCAAGGAAGTGAAATAAGTTGGTCAAATTTATTCCAAATTCAAACTGAAACATTGTCAAATCTGGATCTCCTTGGTTCCAAAGCCTGTGATCTCTCCCAGGTGGTACCTTCATCTGAAGTTGAATGTGAGAAGTGAAAATTTTTTTTTTTTTTTTTTGAGACATTAGTTCAAGGGTTTGTTCTCCTTCAACTTCTGTGGATAACTCAGGTATTATCATTGGATCTAGTTTGAAGACAGAATGGCAATAAGATCCATTTGTATTAAATTAGAGCTGGTGGAATTCCTCTTCCTGCCTCTAGCTTTTATTGGAAGAGATCACAAGAAGCAGCAACATTTGGTCTATTTCTCAGGGGTTTCAGATTAAATCCCACAGAATTTAGAGTCTAAGTATTAGAATTTTCTTCTGTGAGGAATGCATATGCTTTTTACTTTCAGTTAATAGGAACTATACACCTTTACGAGTTTCTTTTCTACATTGACTCTCACAAAGCTCAGAGTTAAATAGGATATTTTGACATAGGAACCATATAATGTTTTTGGTTATAATATTTATTTTTTATCCTCTCCCTGGTCCTCATTTTCTAATTTATTAGGTGTATTTTGCATGTTATTCATTTCAACCATCTCAATTCCTGTCAATAAATAAGAATAAAGACCTTTATAAAGAAAACAGAATTTAATCCTTCTTCTACCTTTTATCTTCTTATGCTCTCTTCAAGAGACATTATATGCTGTACAATGACAGAAGAGGATCTGAAGTCTGGGTAAAGATAACTAGGAAGAATGACCATGTTGAAGATAAAAAAATCTAATTAAACCCATTCAGTGTTTTTTGAGTACAGACTATGTGTTAGGCACCATGGGGTATTATAAACATTAATACAAATGTAAACATAGCCTCTGACTTTTACAGTCCCAGACTAGAAAACAACAAATAATGGCACAGTATATAATTAATTTTATAAAAAAATAAAAGAGGCTCAAAGGAAATGAAAACTCTCCAGAATGTTTATGATAGTGACATTTTAAACATGAAAACATCCAACAAAGTAGCTTAAAGATTTTATTCTTGAAACTATGCAGGACTCTATTCTAATTATGATTGCCCTTGTGTTCCATTGACATAAGGATGATACTATGCACAGGCAATTGCATTGATATTGCAGCCTGTGGATTGGATATCGTTTCTGGCACCCCATCCTACCCTCCTCTTTTGTATTAAAGAATGCAGATAGGGAGGGAATTGAGGGTGACATTATTTTAGGAATAATCTTGAATCTGGTCTCAGTTATAAGCCAAGACAATCATTTGCAAACCACAACCTAATGGTAACTACGACATGTCAAGAAAATTGCTGTGCCACATTAAAATGGCGTCAATATTAAAAGATTTTAATTTTCACCTGGTTTTTAATTCTTAGTAGTCTACTGATTTGAAAAATACTTGATCATTATCTCCCTTAAGATGCCTTTAGGCTTCTCTAACCACTGCTCATGTCTTATTTTTATTGCTGAACAACTCAATTCCCAGCTATTAATTCCTAGTGTTGGTAACAAATGGAAGACAAGACTCTACTAACATCTACAGACTTGTGAGATTTCATTCTAAATTAAACACATTGATTGCCTTTATAATCAATTCCTTAGAAGCTGGGTCTTATGTCACTTGATTTTATGGACAGTAAGGAAATTAGGACTATTAACATCTAAATGTATTATTTTGCGAGTTTAACAAGACCTTTAATGCTTTTGTGATCCTCAGGATTTTTGATATATCTGAAATTTCTTTGTTTAGAATAACTAATATATAATTTTAGCCTAACATACGAAATTTTCTAGTTATATGTATTTGACTATGGTAAGAGGCATAAGCTTTTGGCTGGGCTTTTGGAAATTTTTTGGTGTCATGATACAACACAAGAATGATCTACTGTTCTTAGGATAGATTAGGTTATGCTATAGTAACGGACAACCTCTAAATCTCAACAGTTTAACACAAAATATTTGTACCTCTGCCTACCAGTGCCCATTGCTGGGGTTGAGATGTGCCCAGGGGCTTGGGCTGATGGATTCTCTATTATCTTATATCTCCATTTCAACATGAGCCTTCAAGGTTTGCCATTATAATCAGGGAGAATCATCACCTGCTTTTATATGGCTCCAATTAGAGGGCTCCAATTATAGGTGTGCCTGGGTGGCTCAGTTGTTAAGCGTCTGCCTTTGGCTCAGGTCATGATCCTAGGGTCCTGGGGTTGAGCCCCGCTTTGAGCTTTCTGCTCAGTGGGAAACCTGATTCTCCCTCTCCCACTCCCCCTGCTTGCGTTCCCTCTCTTGCTTTGTCTCTCTCTGTCAAATAAATAAATAATATATTTAAAAAAAAAGTGACCTCTCAGTTCCACTCACATTTCATTTGCTGAATCAAGCCACGTTGTTAGGACAAACTTAATGGGGCAAGGAAGCTTAATTCTCCTGCAAGACCAGGTAAGGAAGGAGCACTAGTAAGATCTATCACACTTGGGGAATTTGACTGTGGCATCAGTGTGTGGAGATATTAAAAAGAAATAGAAAACTATGTTTTAATTTTTTGTGTATTTTAAAGTACTCTTAGAGATCTATCAATATCATATCAGAGAAAAAAAGAAAAAAAATGGGGCATCTGGATGGCTCAGTTGTTAAGCGGCTGCCTTCAGCTTGGGTCATGATCCTGGGGTCCTGGGATCAGCCTGCATCTTGCTCCCTGCTCAACAAGAGGACTGCTTCTCCCTCTCCCTCTGCCTGCTACTTGTGTTCCTTCTCTTTCTGTCAAACAAGTAAATAAAAATTAAAAAAAAAAAAAAAGAAAAAAGAAAAAGTATGATCCTATCACAACCTATTACTACCTGTTGGATGTTTGTGTGTCTACTTTGGGAAAATGTCTTTTTTAGTTTATTTGTCCCTTTAAAAATTAGATCATTTATTCATTTTTTGTTAGTGAGTTTTTGAAGATCGTTATTTGTTTTGGATATTAACCCCTTATCAGACATATGATTTGCAAATATTTTCTCCTATTCCATAGGTGACCTTTACATTCTGTTGATTGTTTCCTTTGTTGGGCAGAAAATTTTTAGTTTGATAAAGTCTCATTTATTTTGCTTTTGTAGTCTGTGCTTTTGGTGTCATATTCTAAAATAAACCTTGCCAAGACAAATGTCAAGGAGGTTTTTTCCTATGTTCTCTTATAGGAGTTTTATAGTTTCAGGTCTCACATTTAAGTCTTTAATCCATTTTTATCTGATTTTTATATATGGTATAATTTAAGGGCCAAATTTGACTCTTTTGCATGTGGATAGTCAGTTTTCCCAACATCATTTATTGAACAGACAGTCCTTTCCATACTGTGAATTCTTTGAACCCTGTGATAGATTAATTTACAGTGCACGTGTGGGCATGTTTCTGGACTCTCAATTCTATTCTATTTATTTATGTGTCTATTTTTATGCCAGTACCACACTCTTTCAGTTACTATAGTTCTGTAATCTAGTTTGAAATCAGGAAGTATGATGCCTCCAGCCTTGTTTTTCTTTCTTAAGATCGCTCGGCTAGTCAGCATCTTTTGTGGTTCCCTATGAATTTTAAGATTTTTTTTTTACTGTTTTTATAAAAAATGCCACTTGGAATTTTGATAGGAATTGGATTGACTTTGTAGATAAATTTGAGTTAGTATGGAGATTTTTAATATTAATTCTTTCAATCTAAGGACATGTGATAGCTTTCTATTTCTTTCTGTCTTCATTTTCTTTCATGTCTTATAATTTTCAGTGTTTGGATCTTTTACCTCCTTGGTTAAATTTATTCCTAAATATTTTATTCCTTTTAATGTTATTGTAAATGAATTATTTTCTTAATTTCCTTTCTGAATAGTTCATTTTTAATGTATAGAAAAACAACTGATTTTTGTATGCTGATTGTATGTCCTGAAATTTTACTGAATTTGTTAGTTCTGATAGAGTAGTTAGGGTTTCTTATATGTAAATCATATTATTGGTAAATAGAGACAACTTTATTTCTTCCTTTCCTATTTGGATGCCATATTTCTTTTTTTTTTAATCTAATTGCTCTGTCTAGTACTTGCAGTATTGTGTTGGCTAAAAGGGATGAGAGTTCTACACCCAATTTGTTGAGAGTTTTTATCATAACAGAATGTTGAATTTTGTCAAACACTTTTTTTTTTTGCATTGATTGAGATGATCATATGACTTTATTCTTCATTTTGTTAATGTGATGTGTCACATTTGTTTATTTGCCCATGTTCAACCATCTTTGCACCCCAAGGATAAATCCCATTTGATCATGGTGAATGATCTCTTTTTATGCACTACTGAATTTAGTTTGTTAGTATTTTGTTTAGCATTTTTACATCTAGGTTAATCAGAGATATTGACCTGTAATTTTTGTTGTTGTGTGTCCTTACCTGGCTTTTGTGGGGGAGTAACGTTGGTCCTGTTAAATGAGTTTAAAAGTATTCTCTCCTCTTTAACTTTTTGGAAGAGTTTAGGAAGGATTGGGATGAATTCTCCTTTAAATGTTTGCTGTAATTCACCTGGAGGGGCGCCTAGGTTGCTCCACTTGTTAAGCATCTGACTTTGGCTCAGGTTCTGACCTCAGGATCAAGCCCTGTGTTGGGCTCTACTGCTCCATGGGGAGTCTGCTTCTTTGTCTCCCTCTGCCCTTCTTCTTCCCCCTGCTTGTGCTCTCTCTCAAATAAATAAAATCTAAGAAAAAAAAAAAAAAGAATTCACCTGGGTAGCCATCTGGTCCTGGGCTTTTTCTGTTTTTGATGGGAGGTTTTTGTCATTGTTTACCATTGTTGGCCATTGTGAATGCTGGAAGTTATAAAATCAACAACAGCTGTAACTCCTAAATCTCTGAGACTTGAAAGGCTTTTTGTGAGATATATATTAGATCTTTTATACAAAGAATCTAACTATGCTTGATATGAATGTTTCTTTGTCCTTGAATGATTTAATAAATGAAGTCTACTCTTTATTCTTCATTCTCATTATTACTCTCACAACTTGGACTATATAATTTTCCAAATTATGCCCAGATTTGGTTTACCATTTTAGAATACTTCCCACTCCCAGTATGACCCTAAGCCAGTAATACTTAATTGAGGTCAAATTTCCCTCTGAGTAATGTTTGGCAATGCCTGGAGACATTTTTGTCACAACTAGGGAGTGGAGAGATTACTACTGGCGTCTAGTGGGTAGAGTTTAGAGATGTTGTCACACATTCTCTAATGCACAAGGCAGCCCCCAGCAACAAAAAATTTTCTGATCCCAAGTGCCAACACTGCCCTGTAGAGAAACACTGCTTAGCCCAATTACCTGAATTTAGCTCTGACTTCTTGATATGCTGGCAGGTGGTTTTGAACTGTCCCTACATTCACCTCTTCATTCTCCTCTGATAGTTCTTAGAGTTTTCTCTCCTTCTGTACCTTGAAGAGGGAAACCAAGTCTTATTTGTGTTATTTCCCAGAGCAGATTTAGGTCTTAAACTTAAGAAGTTCTGACTTGGCATTTACTTAATACGTGATTCTGGGCATTATAAGTATATGAAAACAAAATTGTTTTAATAGTTTTTTTCTTAATTTTGGAGATAGAGATAGCATGCATACAGGTGAGCAGGGATGGGGGTGCAGAAGAGGAGAGAGAGAATCTTAAGCAGTCTCCATACCCAAGCACAGAGCCCAAAGTGGGGCTCAATCTCAGAACCCTGAGACCATGACAGGAGCTAAAATCAAGAGTCAGAAGCTTAACCAACTGAGCCACCCAGACACCCTGAAAATAAAATTTTTTATAAATAATTGTATTTTTTTCAGGATATTTAGCTTTGAGTTTTGGGGGCTTGGAGGATTGCTGTAACAGTAAAAATGAGGGTGCATGTCCATACATGTTTTTCTTCGGACAGGAAAAATAGTTTTTTTAAAGTGAATTTGACACACAGGAGAGAAATAAAATGTGATTAAATAATCAAAGAAAAAGAATGAACTCCCTTTGCATAAACGTAGATAAAAATAAATAAAATGTTTATTTATGCTTTTATTAAATAATGATTTTGTTTAGGCATTTTTTAAAAGTTAATATATAATACACTAACTTTTATTAATATGCAATTATGTTGTCATGTGAATTTTACATTTCATAAGCTTTCTGTGACTTTGTCTTTTGTTAAGCTACTCTGTGCCTACTCTGTATTTTAGTAATAATAGGATCATAGGATTTTAGCATGTAAACATATATAGTACTTTTTTTTTCCATCTAGGAGTCAATATTTTCACTAGTTTCTCTTTATAGTTCTGATTTGTCTTTTTTTTTTTTTTTTTGCTCCAGGGACATTTTCCTTCTCATTCAAATAGGAGATAAGAAACTTTCAAAGTGATATTCTACAATTAGAAAATTGAGAATGGAGGGGCGCCTGGGTGGCTCAGTGGGTTAAGCCACTGCCTTCGGCTCAGGGTCGTGGGATTGAGTCCCGCATCAGGCTCTTTGCTCAGCAGGGAGCCTGCTTCCTCCTCTCCTCTCTCTGCCTGCCTCTCTGCCTACTTGTGATCTCTCTCTGTCAAATAAATAAATAAAAAATCTTAAAAAAAAAAAAAGAAAATTGAGAATGGAAAATCTTATGAATGCAATTTCTGTTTGATGACATGTATGGAAACCAGATTTGAAATGGTTGAGCAGTGAGGGGGAAATGAGGTAATGGGGACAATAATAGACAATTCTATTGATACGTTTGGCCATTTGAGGGGAAGAGAGAGCCTAGGAATACCTAAGGGGCAGAGAGTTGGAAGGAGAATTTATTTCTTTCTTGGAGAAAATTTGCTATGTTTCAATTTATCAGTGTCTATATATTTTTGAGTAATTTCACTCCCATTATGCAATCTGGAAACATTTCAGTTAAAAAAAATTTTGTTTTAAGGTTTAATTTATTTATTTGACAGAGAGAGAGATCACAAGTAGGCAGAGAGGCAGGCAGAGAGAGAGGAGGGAGGAAGCGGGCTCCCCACCAAGCAGAGAGCCCGATGTGGGGCTCGATCCCAGGACCCTGGGATCTCGACCTGCGCTGAAGGCAGAGGTTTAACCCACTGAGCCACCCAGGTGCCCTCAGTTAAAAATTTTTACACATTCTTCAACATCCCACTAAAACTTTATTGCAAATTATATGTACCACTCATAGTCAGTGATTAAAATTGTTGCAAATATGCACAATTGTATCTTAATGGATTCTAATAAATAAAAGCACTGATTATTATTTTATTTTACATTACTTTTTGTTCGTGTGTTAAGTTTTATTTTCCCAGCTTACAAGCTTTTATAGGCATGATTCCTCTTTATATATGGTAGTGTATTTAGTAGTGTTCACTGAAGAAAAATTGTTGAAGACATAGTCTCTTTCAAACGGTATTATGGAGTCTTCTTCTTTAAAACAAAACAAAAAAGATTTTATTTATTTATTTGAGACAGAGAGGGACAGAGCATTAGTGGTGTGGAGGGGCAAGGAGAGAGGTAGAAGCAGACTCCCTGCTGAGCAAGAAAGCCAGCCTGGCGCTCGATCCCAGGACCCTGAGATCATGACAGCTGTAAACAAGTCACCTGTAAATCTTAAATCCAAAGTTGCCTTGTAATTAGCTTTAGACATGTAGTAACTAAAAATCTATATAAATACATCCTCACAACTTACCCGACTGAACTGCTCAGGCACTCCTAATGGAGTCTTCTTAATGAAGGCGGGGCAAACAAATTTTTGTCAGATATCAGTTCCACAGAAAGCTTTAGTAAACTGCCTATAAACTTTGTGTCTGATTATATTTTCTTCTTGGCTGTGGCTGCTGGAAAGGTCAGCCTCTTATCCAAATATAGGTCCACTTATAGATTAACATTAGAGCTTACTGTATGAATTCCATTAATAGTGGTTCTTATTACTGGCCTCATCTTTGTTCTCTACCTTGTTTCACTTCACAACTTTTTCTACATTAATTTTGTTTGGTACATAAATTTTGTTTAATTTTGTTCCTTATTTTATTGTATGTTTTTCAAATAATCTATTGGAATTATTTGGAGTACAATAATAAATTGTAAAGTGAAATTATAATATTAAGTATAACTTTCTTTGCATTCCTATAGGTCCTAATGACTTGTATGCAGTGGCCATACAATAAACATGTATTCCTGTTGTTAATGATAACTCTATAAAGTGAGAAAAGGGGGCACCTGGGTAGTTCAGTGGGTTAAAGCCTCTGCCTTCGGCTCAGGTCATGGTCTCTGGGTCCTGGGATTGAGCCCCGCATGGGGCTCTCTGCTCGGCAGGGAGCCTGCTTCCTCCCTCTCTCTCTGCCTGCTTCTCTGCCCACTTGTGATCCGTCTATCAAATAAATAAATAAAATCTTAAAAAAAATAAAGTGAGAAAACTACTGATTGGTAGAGTTGAATATAGGAAAGGCAAACCAAACAAATAAACAAACTAATGAACAACAAAAAGCACCTCTATCTGGATTCCTTTTTTAATTTTCTAAAAGAAATGAAAATTTTTAGTTCTACTCATTGTCTTCTTACAGAGGGATAGGTGTTACACATGCTATCAAGATAAATTTCCTTCAGTGACATCTTTCTCCTAAAGAGCATGAAATATTTTGGGTCAGGGGTTCCTAGGTGACTCAGGCAGTTAAACATCTGCCTTTGGCTCAGGTCATGATCTCAGGGAGCTGGATCCAGCCCCATGTCAGGCCCTGTGCTCAGTGGTGAGTCTGCTTCTCCCTTTTCCTCTGCTCCTCCACCTGCTCATGCATGCTCTCTCTCTCTTTCAAGTAAATGAATAAAATCTTAAAAAAAAAAAAAAAAAAAGAAAAAAGCTTTAGATCAGGAGATATATCTTGATTTTTTTTTTTTTTTTTTTACCTTTGCTGCTGTTGTGTAAGGCTTTGCTAAGGGAAGGTTGTCTCATGGATTATTATTATGTTTTAGCATAATCTGATAATAGGTTAGAAATGAATGTTCTTGGGTCCCATCATCCATATACTAAATCAATTTTCAGTTTAGTAAGATTTACAGGTGACTTGTATACACATTAAAATTTGAGAACCATTTATTTAGACAACATTTAGGAGGCTGATGCTCACAGGCTTTAGGAGTTGGATAATTTTAGAAACACAGAACATTGTCTGTAATTAATATTTAGGTCTACTGGTTCTCTAATTTTATTTCTCTAGGATTTTCTGAACAACACAGGTCAAAGTTGCAAATTGTGCTTTTAAAAAAATTAATTTTGCTAAATCCAAAGTTGCCTTGTAATTAACTTTAGACATGCAGCAAATAAAAATCTATATAAATACACATGCAATCTGTCTCTATATCTGTAGGCAAAAAGACTGTTGAGTAGGTATACAATTACTATAATACATGTAGAGAATAGTTTCAGTGGTTAATTTGCATTTGTTCTCCCCACCACTACATTTTAGATACATGTCTGTTAGAAAAGGACAGAGAGCTCCAGCTGATAACTTCATGGAGTTAGTTTGATTAAAAGGGTTATCTGTTATGACATTTATTTAGATCTATCAATTCATTTACAGTTATCCCATGAACAACATGCTGGTTAAGTGTGCTGACCCTGTGCAGTTGAAAACCTGCATGTAACATTTGACTTCCCAGAAACTTAACTATTAATAGCATCCTATTGACTGGAAACCATGCCAATTATATAAACAATCAATTAACATGTATTTTGTATGTTACATATATTATACATTTACAATAAACTAAGTGTTAAGTAAGATATGCTATTAAGAAAATCATAAGGAAGACGAAATACATTTACAGTACATAAATGTATGGTATTGTATTTTATTGATAGTGCAACACTTTGCATTATAACAGTTTACAAATGACGACTTTTTACATTATCTGTTTTCAAGATGAATCATGTCAGTATCTACATCAATATTGTACAAAATAATGATGATATGATATACATCATATCATCAGTATGCATGCATCATATACAGATGTGATACAAAATACTGTAGATATGATATACATTATTATATTAACACTAGACCTCAAAAATGAAAAGATAATGTGAAAAAAAATTATAATTATGTGTAGGTATAATGAATGATTCACACATTGATCATGAAGAAGCAGCAATATGTTTGCTTTATGGTAGCTTAGTGTAATTAATACAATTGCTTCGTGGTAGCTTAGCCTATACAGTAATGAATGGATCATTATAAGATTTTTATGACATATAGTGTTACAGTCATGCTCATAATACAGTATTAGAAACCTTACATTTAATGTTTCTTGTCTATGGGGTGTGTCTGTGATTTCTTTTTCAAATTGGCAGAAATCTCCAAGAAATTTCACAATATATTTGTTGGAAAAAAAATCCACCTTTAAGTGGACCTATACCATTCAAAACTGTATGTTTAAGGGTCAACTATATCTATATATGTATCTATCTTTGTACCTGTCACCAAAAATACTCTACTAGGATATATATGTCTATGCCAGTGTTTATATCTACATCTAAATGTTTCTGTATCAAAAAAATGAATCTGCAGTTTTTTGGTCAATTCATAGATCATAGAACATTAAAACTAGAAAAAAGTGTGTGACACATATCAATCCAGTCCCTTGTCTCCATTGTAGATCTTAATCTGTTGTTCCAAAACTTTCAGATTTAATGTCCATCTGAACCACTGTTTTCTAGAATCCATATTTCAAAAAGTCCTTAAGGTGATTCTTATGAATCAGGAATGTTTGGGAAACATTGAAATCAATGAGTTAATGGGTGCATAAGTTACCCTCCTTTTAGGAAAAAAAAAAACAACAAAACCTCACATAGTGTTGAAATCAATATTCTATTCTCTTTAATCATGTTTTTATTTTTTTAAAGTTTTTTTTTAAGATTTTATTTATTTATTTGAAGATAGAGATCACAAGTAGGCAGAGAGGCAGGCAGAGAGAGAGAAGGAAGCAAGCTCCCTGCTCAGGAGAGAGCCCGATGCGATGCGTGGCTTGATCCCAGGACCCTAAAATCATGACTTGAGCAGAAAGCAGAGGCTTTAACCCACTGAGCCACCCAGGCTCCCTAATCGTGTTTTTAATATGAAATTAGGGTTAAGTCTAAATTTATTATTTGGAAATTCCCTATTCAGCATTTTATAATTCAGGAGAATCCAAATGCTTCTGAAAAGTTATAAAAATCAATATTTTGTAGCTCACTTTCAGAGTTCTTTAATATATAAAATAAAATATACAATCTATTTCACAATGTCATTTGTGAAAGTGGATGTTTCTATGATATGAAAGATGGAATTAAGAAAGGATATATTCTGAACACAAGCATTGGTGTGGAACATTCCATTAGCTTGTTTGCCATTTACCTTGATTTTGACATCTGTGTCCTCAGAGTTGGGGGGCTGCAGGCCTCCAATATTTGGTATTTGTCTACAAATCTTGCAGGGAAAGTTCAACTCAACTGCTGAAAAATAAATGCAATATGAGGAAGAGAAAAATGAAGAGAAAAAGAAGGGAATAAAAAAAGGAAGAGAAAAAAAGATTTAGTAATTATCTCTGTCTGTAACTTAGGGGTGCACAAAATGTTTACAATAACTTGCTTGGCAAACTGGGTTTTCTCATATTCCTCATAGTTTAGGTGTCAAAACCATATGTTACCTATAATAATGGACTTTTCTAGGGCACAAAGCTATTCATATTCGTGTCACAGGATATGTTTACATGGGAGCAAAATGCTCTAACATCAGAATAAATCAGTAACATCTTAGAGTTCAAATTTCCATATGCTTCCTTGGCATAATAAAGAAGAAAAATTCCAATGTTGTGTAATACACTTTAATTAAAAACAGAACTTTTCTACAAATCATGGAAGTTCTCAAATAGTGCAGACAAATGTATCATTTTGTCATATCATAAACATTTATCTTCATTAAGTGGAAATAAGGATAGAAACTATAACACAGATATTGTGTGCTTTTTTTGATCTTTGAACATATCCATTTATTTTAATCAATTAAAATCGGATTTGACTTGGATTAAGTTTTAGAAGTTACACCATGTCAGACTGCATCAGGAGAAATTGAACTATGTTGTCTAGGTGATGCAAAGGTATCTGAAGCATTTAATTCTTTTAATAATTTTTAGTTGAGGTTTAGTTCTTAGAAAAACATCTGAACTTTTTTTATGTTTGCAAAGTTATGCTCTTTAGGTTTCCTTTTATTATAAATATATATTATTGTTTGTATCAGTAGTTGATGATATCACTATTAAAAGGTCAATTCACAGCTATTTTGATACCTTTTGATGAAAAAAGGTCAGCAGAAGTGCATGTAACTAAGAACTTTCAAAACAAGATCTTGACTATGATAGGGAAGTATGAGTCAATCTATGCTTGTAAAACAGAATTCTATTTTATGTGATGAATGATTTAATGTACATGTTGATACTTTTTGGAAAAAAAGTCATTTGTATTATTGGGTGATAGCCAGAATAACCAAGTTGTTTATAATTATTTTTGCAAAATACTCTCTTTAACACATGCAGAAGAAATAATAAAATCAATGTTTTTTTTTTTTTTTAAATGGAAGTTTCAGCCTTAAGTTACTAAAGGGACTACGAAAAAAGTGACTATTGGAATACTTCTTATTTACAAATAAAGCATGATCGGATTATATCATCTGAACCTAGGATTTAGTATTTGTCATCAAACAATTCTCCAGTTTAGATTAAAATACTCTTGGGTTTTCCCTCACTCTGAGAAAGTAAGTAGTAGAACTATGAATTTCATGTAAAAATGATAAGAAGGCTCTATTTAGATACTTATTTTTAATAATAATTGCAAATAAAGGAATAAAAATGAATATTTCAGAACTTCCCCCCAATAATACTATATATTTTCAAACAGAAAAGGAAAGATTTTGTATTAGAACTCCAAAGCATAAACTATGGAAAAGTGGGATTTGCAAAGCACACAGCTTCCAATTGCACGGGTCTTATATTTTGAACCCAGTAGCAGTAAAACTTCATTTTCACTACTGAAGGGGCACCTCACCACTGAAGGCTTGAAAGTCTTTTCTAAGTTAGCCAAGACCAAACATAATAGAAAGTTTTGTGCATATATATATTCCCCCCCCCGCCCACTTCACTTTGAGTTGCACCTGGAAGTAAATAGCTAACTAGAATAGACTTATGATACGCTTAGTGTCACCAACAGCCGTGGAGCAAGCATCTCTCCCTGTCTGGGTTCTCCAGCGAACCCTTACACCGTTGGCTTTTAATTCAGGAACACACTCTGAGGAGCATGTCCCCTGTTCTTTCTTACATTCCAAGGGCAGCTCCATCAAACTGCATCACTGCGCTTAGCACAGCACTTACTCTAATAAAAAACCACTCCAGGTGCTATATTGAATGGATTATTATCAACAGAGGATCCCAAAATTTGGTTTATGCCCTACTCTTTCAAGAGTCAGGGCAGCCTGAGGTCCCAGATGTGTTTTATTAGTCCCAACATGACAAGTGAAAAAGAGTGGGCCGGATGCATAAAGATGGTCGGCAGAGAGCTGTATTCTGACCTGTTCTGTGTTGTTGGCTTAGGAGACAATTTCAGGAGGTGATTGCTATGCCTCTTTGTGAAAATGGCATCAAAGGCAAAATTGTTGATAAAGAAAAAAAGAGAAACAACGACAGTGAGAGTGAGAGAGAAAGCGAGGGCTGAGTGACAGAACACCAACAGGACCAACAAGATCAAGGAAATAATCCTTTAGCTACAGTAGTTTCCCTTAGAAAGGATCTAACAGTAGTTTCTCTTAGAAAGGATCTAAAAAGTACCTTATTTCTTCTTAGAAAGAAAACCTAGGACTTAAGATCTAAATGATGGGATCCACGTTCCCTACCAAGATTATTTAAGAAAAGTATTTTAATATCAGGTATAAAATAATCAAATCCTAATAGGCTAGGCAGTATATACTTTTTAAATGATAAGTCTTGGTTGGGGTAAAAAATAGATTTTTGTGAACATAATAATAATTCTTTGAGGTACAGACTAAACTCTAATATGGGGTACAGTGATCCCTTGCCTGCTCCCTCATTTCCTCCCTTACCTAGCTCCTCTTTTAAGACTTTCTGTTTTCATAATTTTACGTTCCATTTGTAATGATCCTATTATTCTCTGCACATACTCCCCCCCCCCTTCATCTCTGCAGCTTTGCATGTCATCTCTTCTGTACTTGGAACTTCAGCCCCTTTTTTGTCTACCTAACACAAGCTCATTATTAAGGTTCAGATCAAGAGTTACCTCCTCCAGGAAGCCTACCTTGATGTTCTCACTTCTACTCAGCACATCTGAGTGCCCCCTTAATTTTCTCTGCATTTCTCTACCACATTAGGGTTGTAATTTTCTGTTGCAGTTTGTCTTTCTTCTTAACTAATCTCTGATTTATTTGCAGACACTGGATTAGATACATCATTTAAAACCATGTTCCTACAAATTAGTGAATGTTTGGTAAATAATTTTAGAAATAATGAATGACTGAAGTATCTTTAGTAAGTTGTACACCTACACCCAGGAAAAAGTGACTTGGGACATTTTATAAAGGAAAATATTTTTAGTCTCAGCTTTGCGACAATTATGGGCTTCAGTTAAAAGCCTTTAATTGCTGTCTAGGCAAAACTGGCATAAGAAAGATGCTCTTGAGGTAAGGAGATACTGAAATGACTTTATTAACAGAACCAGGAAAGTTGAAATCTACTGCAATGAGTCATTCAGAAATTGTGAATTTCATTTCATTTCATAGATCTTTAAAAATAGTGTAGATTCTGTCATTCATTCATAAATTTATGTTTGAGAACTTATAATGAGCCTAACATGTTACAATCTGGGGAAACCAGGCTGGATAAGGCACATGTTTTTTACAGTCTGGTTAAAGATGATATTGTGGCTTACAGACAAATCTATAGGATGAAAGATTTTGAATGAAAAGAATCCAGCCCAGTAAATGTAGGAAAATCTTTGAAGAGAAACAGACAATTAAAGTCAATCTGTACACTAACCTGTTATAGATGGGGGGAAGGAGGATGGGAGAAGTTCTCAGGAGCATCTACATGGACAAGAACTTAGATTTGTGTGATTTATTTCACTAGGAAGGATTTAGTGGAAGAAAGAGAAGGCAAACAGTGGAAAAGGCTGTCTGAGATGGACTATGGTGGTGGAGGTGAAAGGGTTACATCTTTGTTCTCTATAAACTTGTGACACTGACCTGAACTAAGATGCACTTTCCTCATCTGTAAAATGGGTATAAAGATGAGTACAGTATAAAAGTCTTGTGCAAAGGTGAAGTATGAAGCAGACAAAAGTACAGGGATTTGTTTTGCTTTTTACTAATCAGTACAAGTTTTAGCATGTTTTTATGTCCAGACTATAAATGCTCTGAAGTACTAAAATGGATGTTGTTTGGCTCTTGCTGAGTTACCCCTGACAGAAGACACTCTGAACCCCCCAGCCCAGGATGAACTGGCTGAGCAAGGTTCACTGAGCTCCAGAGCACAGCATGGCCTTCTCCTCTCTGCATTTGTAGCTCCAGGCCTTAACCTTTTATCATTATTTTAATGATGTTTTTATGTTTAATTTAACTGTAAATCATATTAACAGAGTTTTGACTGGTATGTCAGAGGGCTTGAAAACGGAGTTAAAGTTACTCTAAGAGCCAAAGTTGCCAGTCTGACATGTTTTAGTCAAGATGATCCAGTCAAGTGTAGAGATGTTGGAAAGATGGTGTGGGGTGGCATTTACTTTGTTCAGGGCTTGAGGGGTGAAAATGGATTTGTAGTAGAGCTCGCTCCATATTAGCAACAGTTAAGAGGATAATTTGTGGCTTTTCTTAAGGACATTAACCAAAGAAAAATGTCCCTAAAAAGCAACTAATTATATTTTATGCTTAAGTTATTTTCTGAAGAATGTGATCACACCAGAACATCACATAATTTAGGAGGCATTAGTGAAATTCTATACTTCCCTTATATTACATATAAACCTATTATAGTAATGAAAGATAGGCACGCATCTTTCTATATTTAGAAATCAGAGCTTTAGAGGTCGAAAATCCCATTTCTGAGTTTTTTACTATCAAATATTTTCTTTTCTTAAAAAAATTATTTTTACAAAATAGGTGTTAAAGCAAGAGAAATATATGATATAGAAATTAATCAATATTACTGTTAACATTTTGATATATGTAGTTTTTAAATTCTTTCCATGAATAATATTAGGATTTCACAACTGCTGAAACAGAGAGCTCTAAAATATCAGTGGCTGAACACAGCAGTTTATTTCTTACTCTGGGGTGCGGCTTGTCAGCAGTGGGGGATAGAGGAAGGCAGTGCTCCCTCATGTTCCACTCCATGTGGTCACACAGAGCAAAGCCATCAATAACCTTCTACTGAAGGTTCCTGACCATCAACCTCCAGTCAGCGGGAAGAGAGGTGGCTAGTGTGATATTTGTAAGTTACAGACCATAAAATAGTGAACCAACATTTCTGCTTACACTAAGAAACACTGGAGAGGAAGCAAGTTCAATGTGTACATTGTCTTCTATGCCGTGGCAAATAAGTATGTCAACAGGCTCACATTCTACATGTTCTGCTGCATGGTATTTTCTGTTTATCCAGGAGTGCATCTCAAACTTCTTGTCTTGTTATTTATATTATCATTGTTTGATTGTATTATAATTTCATACTTTTTAGAGTCAATTTCTTGTTAACCATTTTGGTTCACACGAGTTTTCATGAATGGTGGCCATAGTCTAACATGCTTGTACCTTTGCATATTAACCTGATAATGTCTTTAAAAAACTCCCAGAAGTAGAATCGCTGGGTCAAAGGGTATGTATTTTAAACAACACCGACAAAAAAAGACTTGACACTTTGCTAAATTGCCGCCAGACATTATATTCCTACCAGCAATGAATGTGCCAGTTGATGACATTTTTCTCTTGGGTAATGGGGTCTGAAGATGAAAGCTGAAAATTGTACTTCCAGGATCCTTTTATTTTAGTGTCAATTAAAGAACCAGTCATCAAGTACTTGTTGAGCATCTACTAAGTGACTGGTTTGTGCTATAGGGAATTCAAGAAAAGTAATTATGGTTGTTTTTATTGGGGAAATAGTACTTTATTCTATATGCTTAACACTAAAAAGGAGTTTCAATTTCCTGCCTCTCTCCAATTTAGTTACTGAAGCTTTGGTCTTTACTGTGACCATAGAAAAGAGTAAGAAGAACTAAGGGTGTTTCATAAAATTCTGTAACTAATTCAGGTGAAAAAATAAGGTATTTAAATTCATTCTTAAAAAATATTATGATGATGAGTTGAAAATGATTTCTGGGTATTGGTGACCACAAGTCACATTAGGTAAAAGGAGTACAAATCTGGGGAATGAATGGAGAGGCAGAATCATGCCTCAGGTTTGACTTCATGCATTTCTTGAAAATAAGGATAAATATAATTACTTGACTATTGTCATTGCAAGTTATGAATTCCCATGGCCAATAGTAACCAAAGTCCAACTTAATTTTTAAGTTAAATTTTAAACATTAACAATACTTTGAAAGAGGTAAAAAGTTTGAGGCATCCTGTGAGCTTTCTTTTTCTTGCTATTTTGACAATTACTTTGACAAGTTGCTAATGATCATTATACACTCATTTAAAATACAATATTTAAAAAAATATACAATGTCTGGATATACTCTGAAATCATATAGATTGATTTTTTTCTCAATGACAAGTATTATCTTTCCTTCTATTATTTAAAATTATATTTTGCTTTAACTTTATATAAAAGTTGTGGATTTATCAGATTTAGATTTGTTGCCATGTTTGTTTATGTGGGTTAAATGGAAATAATTTATTACAAAAGTCATTAACTAGATTCTTGTTTTTCTATTGTAAGATAAATTTTTAGTGAAAGTAAGAACTTGTATCTTCCTGAGATCTAGTTCTATAGAAATGCTATTTCCACAAAGTAGAAATATAGTCTTTGTTACTAGATACATGGGTTGTTAGTTGGTATATGTGCACCGTAACATATCAGCACGTCTATGAACAGATAAATTTATTTATGTTGTATAAAATCTGAAATTTTTCAGATGGATACTCTACTTTTTAAATACTCAGAATGACCCTGTCAAAGTTTAAAGAGTAATGCAGTAGTTTTCAAAACTAATAGGCAGATATACTTGGTAGAAATATAATTGGTAGATAGGCAGATATACTTGGTAGAAATATAATAATAAACAATAATAACAAGCAAATAAATCACGTGAAAAATGATTCTGTATTCTTTTTAAAGTATCCAGAAATTCTTAAAGTCTAAACTTGCCTCACAATTACTTTTTACCTTCAAAAAATTCTTTTTTTTCCCTTAACTGAGACCATTTGCTCAATTAATTTATCAAGCATACTTTGTGTATGATATCTAGTGCACTTTCCTTAAGACTTTATAGTCCACTGGGCGAGACAATCAAGCAAACAGAAAACTGCAATTCAAAATAATAAGTATTCTTATAGAAGGAAGTCCTGGGTTCTCTGGGAACATAAGAAAAAGTCCTGAAGGAGACCAGAGATTAGATTATTTTATATTTGCACAGATATTAGTTGTATTTTGAAGCACTTGGAAGTTTTTTAGTTTTGAAAGCTTCTGAGTCATCACTGTTGCTAAAATACTCTTCAGATCATTCAAAGGGAAACACATCTAGCTGTTTACGTTTCTGAGGAAGTACTCCAAAAAGTTTGGGAAGGCCTTCTGTCATGAACCACAGTGACCCATTTAGCCTGCCATCTTTTGACTTCAGTTATTATTGGTGTTACTATTCCAGACAATAGTATTCGCAAATCTTATGAAAGGATACACATCCTACACTTAGGAAAAATTAATACTGCATAAATATTAATGATTTTGATGCTGTGTGAGAAGTTTTGTTTCTCTAGTTTGATCTTATAATTTTAGAAGTGATTGCAATCAAGTCCAAATAGACTCGACATGGCTTATAGGTCAAGGGGGATTTGAAGGACTTGAACTGGCCTGAAAGAACATCAAAAAAGACTAGAAAATCAGCAATGAAGGGTTGGAGTTGCCTGAGGTCAGGAGGAGGGAGGGTCTCTGTAATAGGCTCCTAACAGCTGGGCTGTAAAACGTACAGCTGGAGCAGTTGGAAGGGAGATTGGAAAGGCCTGGTACTGCGGAAGAATGAGGGTGAAATGAGATGTGCCTTGCTTAGGACAATAAAAGAAAGGCAGGAACAGCTGTGGGGTTTGGATCTGAGATGCATGGCAAACCCGGCTGCAGGGAAGGCCTAAATGAACAGCAATTGGAAACATATATATGTATATATGTGTATCTGAAGCGGCACAGAACAGATTGCTTAGGAAAGACTAACATGCTTAAAAAGTTCTGAGGGATGAACTGGAGGAATGAAGATTGAAAGCCAAAGAGAACTGAACGGACAGATATTTTGATTCTGCTTTCAGGTTAGAACATACTACAAATACCACGCTAAGAATCACTTGGAGCTCTACACTTGCCACCAAAACCAAATATGAACTAAGGGAGTTTGGGATATTGTAAGTTCTTAATTGGAGCCTTTAATGCAACCTCCAGTCTATTTATACATGGACTAATAGGAAATCAATTTAACTTGCTCTACAATAGTTTAATAATATTAAAACATTTACATAATTTTGTGATATTTCTCATTGTAATAAGATACAGTAGTCAATTAATTTTTCCTTTATTATTAACAACGAGCTTTTATGCTGCTTGGTGGAAGAGCAGCTTTCTTTGGGTCATTAGATTTGCTGCTTTGAATTTAAAGGGAAAATAATACTAGCTCCCCCAAATATCTGTTCTTCAAATTATGTAGCAATGCCTTTTTTCCCCTTCTTTTTGCACTGCATAATATAGTCTGGCAAAAAGTAAGTGTGATCTTAATTGTTAGACTTGTTTATTCCAGGGAGGAACCAATGGAGCACTTACAGTAATTAACATATTTTCTGTGGTCTTCTCATTTTGTTAATGATATCTTATTGAAGGCTGTGCAGTAATTACTGCCCACTGAGGTACATACGCTGAAACAAATTAATGGCCAATGACCAATAATGATTACATTTGTAATTATCTATTATAAAGTATAAGCAGAAAAAAATTGAAATTAAAAACAATGTTCTTTGAAGCTAAAATTAAACTGTATTATTAAACTGTACTAAAAATCATATTAACAACTCAATAGAGAAATGGTATTCTATGTTTTATCATACTTTCCATCAGTTTCATTTAAGTTACAATAGACTTTTATTTTTCCTAATGTTGCATAGTTTCACCCAGTGGGCTACAAAGGTAGTGAAAAATAGGGTGAAAGTGTGAAAAATAGGGTGCATATCATGTTTACTCTCAGGTATGACTTTTACGTATTTGTAGCACATTTATCTTAACATAGGCAACATAATTTTCAGTGACTTCAAGAAGTAAAGTCATTTAAAAAATATCTAATTGTCTTTATTAAGGGATTCATAATTGGGCAGCGTCCCCTCTAGCAAGTAGAAAGATGCTACTGTTAAAGTGATTTTCTACACCAGATAACAGTATTTCCTTCTTCCTTCTCTTGATAATTCTTTTCCCCAGTAGCTTCTTGCTGCTTATCTATGTTTAAGAAATTCTGGGTCACTTACCATTTTTAACAATTTCAATATTCTTTAATATTCAAATTTCATTTATCTCACAGGTTTATCAAAATAAAGAGTAAATTTCCTTTTTAAAAGATTTTATTTATTTGACAAAGAGAGAGACAGCTAGAGAGGGAAAACAAGCAGGGGGAGTGGAAGAGGGAGAAGCAGGCTCCCTGCTCAGCAGGGAGCCTAGCGGGATACTGGATCCCAGGACCCTGGGATCATGACTTGAGCAGAAGGCAGATGCTTAACAACGGAGCCACCCAGGCACCTCAAGAGTAAATTTCCTAAAACGCAGCTCACTATAACTTGGGATAGAGGGTGGTGTAGATTGATGTTCATGCAGTTTTCACATAGCACAACTTGATTTTGTAAAGTTGAGCAGTTTGAAACTCCTCTTTATACTACCAACAACTTCATTATATATATTTTGGATATGGAAAAATAATAATAAGCCTTAGCTGAGGATTAGCATTGTACAATGTTGGGGTTCTCCAGGCTGAGGTACAAGAGACATAAGTTCTAAGTCTGCGTCACTAATTAGCTGATAAGTCACTCATTGTCTTTGGTCCTTGGTTTTCTGATCTTAGATATGGGAAATTTATACTAGATCATCTTCAAGGTCACTCATCAGCTTTAATGTTCTATAATAAGTTTTATAATAAGGATTCTAGGATGCTGGGAATTATTTCTCTCATCTCTGCTTAAATTCTTGTGTGAAAATATCTTATTAAGATTTTTTAGGTGATTTTAATAATTTGGAATTCAGTTGATAAGTCAAATATTCTCATCTTTGATTCTCAGGCCTCACTGAGTATTTAGGATATGAAATAGAACTATAATTTTTTGTTCACCTGAGTAAAAAAAAAAAAATGATACCAGCATCCAAACTTAGATAACCTTGCTCAGATATACACATTATTTTCAAATAAACTTAAATATAATAGCTAAAGTATTTTTAATTAAAATATATAACAAAGTATAATGATTTTTAAAGTAATAGTGTTTTGTTCTTTATGAAAATTTGGGTTCCTGCAAGCTCAGACTTAACAGTTTTTATGTATTTTTGTACTTTGACTCTTAGCATGTATTAATGTTCAAGAAATATTTGTTGAAAGAAAAAATGATTGTCAACATAGCTTTCTTTGCTTTTGAATATTCTGTATGTCATTATGTTGTTTTACATTATTCTCAGTATTAACTATCTTTTCTCCCACAAATAGGAAGTTGGCTTTCCATGTGACAATTTAAATGTTTTACAATGAAGCAATTAAGGCTTGATTCTTTTGAGTTAAAGTAGATTATTTGGATAGGGATACTATGGTGGAATTATGATCTTGCTATTTTAAGTTGAATATCACATCCAAATTGTCTTTTTTTTTTTAACATATGAGGAAATTGGGCATAATGAGGGTATAAATTGCTAGATTGTTATCCAAAATTATCTAAAATCTCTGCCCTGGAGATTTCAGTCAATCTATTAAACCTTTAGGATCCACTAGCAGAAGATGAGAAAAGTTGTTACCTAGCTTTAGGATTTTTTCACGACCTCTGACTGCTTTTAATTTTTTATTTCAGTTCATGGGAGCTGGTCTTGTACGCCTGACTGAACTTGGTTTAGGTTTTTGACAGTTTTTTATTTGCGTCCCATTTGGATGTTTTTCAAAATGTCCAGACTATTCACATTACATCTGAATAAGCACTACCTAGTGGTTTAATTCAAATTGTCTGGCTTACCTCTAATTAGTATTGTTAATGTTTACAGATTATTCCTAATAAAATAAAGCTTTGTGGCTTTATTTTAATAACAAAATTAAAAATGTAATAAAAAGAAAATATTAAAAAATACAAATAATGTGGACATTATCAGAAGTTTTAAAGAAGATTTTGTTTAAAAAAGGTCTGACAGCTAGAAAACTCTTGGTGAGGTAAAAAAAGAAATGACAGAGTAGTCAAAATAACTGTCTCTTGTGATATAATTCCCAATCTGGAACAATCTTGGTAGACATCTATTAATGTATTTAGACTTAGCAACACTGACAAACTGAAGGTTATAGAGATGAGCATAGAGAATACTTACCTGCTAGTCTTACCATACTAATAATTAGCACTAAATTTTAAATATATTCAGTTCTAATGCATGTCTGCACATCTGTATTTTAGTAATTTAAATAAAGCAGTTTGTTACAATATGAAGTTAGAAAATGTTTCCTATTCTAACTTAGTAATTAGTGAGAAAACAAGAGATTCTGAGAAAGCTATTACTTAGAAGTTTGCTGGAAAAATAAAGGAGTCATTACTTGGCTATTTATTTCTAGCGAAATTATGAAAGGTTTTTTTTTTTATTTGCTCAATATAATTCAAAGAAAGCTATTTAAAAAGTTAATAAGGCAAGAACCTGAAATTTATTTAATTAAAAAAATCATGAATTTAAAAAAGGGAGGTTATGGGCAATTACACAATAGTCTTGTCTCTAGAAAAGCTGCTCCATGAACTGGGGCAAGTGTATTTATCCTTCAAAGCTCATTTTCCTCATCTGACATTCCACACTTTTCTAGTCTGGAGCATTACCAAAGTCCTTTCAGAAACTATTTGCAATGTGTATATCGGTGTTAATGGTTTTAGTTTCTGTCTCTCTCTCTCTCTCTGTATATGTATATATACAGCTATTGTTATAAATTCTCTTAAAATCTATATGGAACATTTATAATCTTAAATGTACATATACCTTGTATATGAAAAAAAATCCAGAAGGATAAATTATTTTTCTTATTTTGTTCACATATATAAAATAATTCCTACCGTGTCATTTTCTTCAATGATGTGTACATTGGGATTATGGTCATAAGAATATCACAGTCAATTTTTTTTTTTTTTTTGGAAACATTTCAACATCTCTATTCAAAGACTGACTGGATCATGTTTACAGAGGCTTTTCAAGGCATCTGTTCTTAGCCACAGCTGAGAATGGGGCCCACCGTGCAGACTGGAAGGATCCACCTAGAATTTGTTGAATTAAGTCCTTGCACCTGGATATAATTGTCGTGCCGCTGTGCTGGGGTTTTCTTAAGCTACTGGTAAAACAAATTAGCTCAATTTAAACTGGCATCCAGTAGAGAGGCAACAACTCACCTCATATAATGTTTTTCAAATAATTATTTTTGTATTGCCAGTTTTACCTCATGAATATTTTCCTAGGGGCTGGGTGAGAAAAAATGTAGCTAAACCAGAGACGTGATAAAAATTCTACTCATGTTATAGGTTTTGATATTATTGCAGTATAATTAAGATATGGGTAAATATGCGATTATAGTTTCAGTTCAGCTGGATCTTTTCCACCATTAAACAAAACATCAATTCAGATATTTAGTTGTGAGGTAAAGTTTAAGAAATATTTTCATATCCATATGCAAGTTTCATAAACCATTGATGTATTTGCTGTAGCTTTAATAATACAACTGTTTTTACAGATAGAACAAATGCATGTGAGAGACATGATAAACAGGAGAGAGATTCATTTGTGTTTGTCAGTAGAATTAATGAAACTCATGTGGTTATGTAGTTTTGAGTCATTTATACTTGGCAACCTAATTCACAAGTTTTCTTGGAAACCCAATAAACTCCAAACTTTAATGGCTGGTAAGAATGAGGCTAGTGCTTGTGGGATTATGGGGGCTAACACATGTATGTACTTCTGTGCGCATTCACTGCTTCCCCACTTAGCACATATTTCATGGGTGCCAGTTATGGGTCAGACAGGATTCTCAGCATTGAGGACCCAGCAGGGAAGCATGAGAAGTTCCTGGCTTCCTTAAGTTTACATTCTAGTTTGGAAAACACACACAGAAAGAAAAAAGGAAGGAAAGAAAGAGAGAGAGGAAAGGAGGGAGGGAAAGAGGAAGAAAAACTAAGAATATAATTATGTTTAGTGTAAGTATGTTTAGCATAAGAATATAATTTCAGTTCAGTGTTAAGTTCTATGAAGAACGTCACGTGGGCTAATTAGAGAGTACTGACAGGTACAATTAGATTGGTCAGGAAGGCTTCTCTGAGAAAGTTTCATGTTGATGCATGGATCAGTAAGTACATATGCTAGCTGCATTAGTATGCCCATGTATTTCTTAATATGCCTTTGCATTTGCAGTCCCCTTGCACAAAGTCTAGCATAAGATGGAGAAAAATCTTCCCTACTTGTATGGAAGGCACAAAGCATTTAGAAAGGTCTGTGCACATGTGCAGCATATATATATATTTCCAAAATAAAACATACATAAAAAAATAAATCAATATTACAAAATGATTTATTACAAAGGTTTGGATATAAAGCCCTACAGAGGGCTTTCCTAACCATATTTTTTAAGCATTGTCACTTTTTCCCTGGTCATAATAACTTGTACGTATTTCTCTTAGTACACCCTGCCTTACATTGTCATTAGTTGTCTACCAATGTATTTTCCTTTCAAGAACTTACTCTTCGACAGAGGGCTTTGTCTAATGTATCTTTGTATTTCCAGGGCCCTACAACAAGTCTAGAAGCAAATCAAATAGGATTTCATAGAAGTGTGTGATAAAGAGATTCTATTGTAGTTCAATGAAAATGTTCAGAACTGCCATATGGGAAAATTTCACTTATATCTGATGTTCTGAGACTGAAATATTGTGGTTAGGGGACAGAGCTGAATTCCAAATTTCAGCTACCCAGCTGGCTGGCTCGAGCTCATTGTTGGCAACAAACACTGCCACTGAGTTTGATTAGCAATGACAACACCACTGCGGCTGGTGGAAATAACTACCATTTATGCAGCTTTAATGTCAGCGAGTAGCCACTAGCTACACTGTCCTAGCAATCCTGACAATCACTCTATGAGGCAGGTGTTATACACCTACTTTACAGATAAGTATTTGAAACTCAGAGAGAATGAAAACATGCCTGAAGTCATCAAGCTTGTCATAGCTTAAAATAATGTGTGTGCTGAGTTATAGTTATGAAATGTATGATATGTGATAAAAATAGTATAAAATTCCAAATTAAAAAGTTATAAAGTGGTTGCCATATATGTGTATATATACATAAAATGCATACATATAGTGTAATATATAAAATTATGTGTAAATTTATATGTAAAATGTACATATGTAAAGTGGATGTCATGTGTGTGAATTTTATATATATATGTGAAAAAAATATATATAAATGACATGCATATGTGTTGTTAAATGGTGGTGGAATAGTCTTTTGAATGTTTGGTGAGGAAAGGATGCAAAATGTTAGGGATATGTATCCTGGTAAAGTTTGGGACAGTTATATACATGTTTGAATGTGTATGTGTGCATTTATACTCATCATTGTGTATAGATATTTGCAAAGTTATTGAAAACTATCAATTTTGAATCAACTTACGGTCATTATGGTACAGTCTCCTTACTAAAAAATGAACTTTCATTTGGAGGACAGGGCCATTTCCTGTTTATCTGTGTTCCCAATGCTTAACACAGGGTGTGGTACAAATGTAAGCACCCACTAAATGCTTGTTAAAAAATAAAAAAAAAAATTGGGCGCCTGGGTGGCTCAGTGGGTTAAGCCGCTGCCTTCGGCTCAGGTCATGATCTCAGGGTCCTGGGATCGAGTCCCGCATCGGGCTCTCTGCTCAGCAGGGAGCCTGCTTCCTTCTCTCTCTCTCTCTCTGCCTGCCTCTCAGTGTACTTGTGATTTCTCTCTGTCAAATAAATAAATAAAATCTTTAAAAAAAAAAAAATAAAAATAAAAAAATTAACAAAGCTTAGCATTGTCACATAGCATAAGGAGACCTAAAACTTTTATGCCCAATAGCTTTAAAAACCCATGTCATGAACAAGGAAAAACAATAAAAAGAAATAGTGGTTATTATTATTGTTTTTTTATTTTAAAAGCTCAGTGGAGTTTTATTTTTATTATAGGAATTAGTCTATTTCACAAAAAATGAATCTTGGAACACTACATCAAGAGCTAATGATGCACTGTATCGTGACTAACATAACATAATAAAAATTTTTTTAATAAAATAAAAAATTTTGAAAACAGAGAAAGTTGAAAATCAGAATTAGTCTATTTCAGTACTGAAGTTTTGAGTTAGGCAAAACGAATTAGAAATAGAAAACGAGAAAATCGCATACATGTGCAAAAATCTAGCAATAGTATTCCTTTTAAAGATCTCACATAGCCTGTAATCAACAAAATAAGCAGCTAAATAAATATTTTATGAGTTTGATGCTAATGATCACTGATACTGGATCATAATATTGACTGATAAACGTATATGTTCTAATACATCATTCACACACATACACTCTGTCACTGAAAAAGAGGCTCCTGCACTGTGAAGCTCTGAAGGCTCACCAAATATCACCATTGCTTTTCAATTTGTGGATTCTTTTGTTAATATAGAAAAAGGCAGAGGAGAGGTGTAGACAAAAAAAAAAAAAAAACCTGTAACCTGAAAATCAGAAGAACTATGAATTGTTAGAATTATCTCTTCAGAAATATAAAAATAAGTTCAAAATTAAGTAAAAGGATATTTTTATCTCACCATGGGATGATGGAGGCAAAGGTCTGTCCTCACTGCTGGTAATTTATTTTATGTTTATATGTCTCTAGGTAGAGAGAAAAGTAGAACTCACCGAAATGCTTTCTAAGAGTTTAAGCACACAGACTCTATTACATGCAGCAAAAAGTGAAGAGCTGGTCCATGTATAAATGTAGGTGACTTGAAGAAACAATCATACTTTTACATGGTTTTGTGTATAAGATATTAGAAAACCCAAAATGTGTTTCTCTACTTAATGGGTTCAACTTCCATCATTATTGAGTAAAGAGAAAAAATAATTCAGTCTGTAAACTCTATTAATCAGAAATAGAAGGTCTTGGGTAGAAGCTCCTCATAGACTGTTCAATACAAGTGTGCAATTCTCAGAGTTAAAGGGAAGCACCTTACAAGGATGTGTTTCTCTCTTAGTTTTTCTAGGGGGACACTTGGAACCTCCTTGGGAATATTCTCTCTCAGGATGACATGCTGCCTCAGGCATCCCAGTGTAAACAAGGCTCTCACAGTTCTAATATTCTTCTTATATTAATATTGAGACCAAAAATGGGAGTGTGACAGGCTTTAAAATTCCTCAAATTATCTCATCCTATCTTAAGTGTTTGGGTAACTCTGAAGAGAAATTAAGTTGTGTTTTGTTGAAAGATAGTGTAGAGACTCAGTACAAGACTCTAGAAGTTACCTGTCTGTCACAAAAGATTTCTTTTTATGGACTAGATGATAGATGGTCGATTTCATAGAAAATTCTATGTTTCCACATTTTTTTATGCCTGAAATTTAATTTCACTATCTGATACCCACGGAGTTGTTAGGTTAAAGTGATATGGAGCTAGGTAATGGGAAATGAAGAGGTGCATAATAATCTAGTTCTCCAGACAAAAACTAAGGAGACATCTTTATTTTCCCCAGTGTTTCATTACCACAAATACTCTACACTGTGCTTTCAAAGTAAGTATTGTGATTCAGTTGATTTCTGTGTATCTCCACTTGAGCCAGTACCTTCTTCTGTCACCTGGACTACTGTGCTGGCTTCCCTGCCTCTGGCCTCCTTCTAAAATGTGAGGAGCCAGAAAGATTTTTTTTTTTTAAGTTTATGTCAGATCATGTCACTCCTTCTTTAAAAGCTTCTATAGCTTTATTCATAATGACCCAAACTGGAAACAGCCCAAATGTTCATAAACCAGTGAATGGATAAACAAATAGTGCATTCATACAATGGAATTCTTTCAGCAATAATAAACAACTGATACACATAACAACGTGGGTGCCTCTCAAAGGCATTATGCTAAGTGAAAGAAGCAAGACACAAAAGGCTACATGATTCCATTAAATGACATCCTGGAAAAATTATGGGGACAAAGATACAATCCGTGGTTGCTAGGGGGTGGAGGACAGGAGGGAACTCTTTGGGGTGACAGAAACGGTCTGTTTCTTGATTGTGGTAGGTACGCAACTTTATATATTTGTCTATAATCATTAAACTGTTATGCACATGAAAAGGGTGAGTTTCATTACATTCCTATATGTGATGGTTATATGCCATCACACATAGGAATGTAATAGAATTTATTACATGTAATACTTATATTTATTGTTTATAATAATTTTATACATATACATATGTTTATATAATTGGGAGACTCAATTCCATAGAATGCATTAAGTGTCCTTTAGAAAAAACATGAGAAAAAAAACGCAGCTTTGTCAAGTGCCTCTATTTAACTCTGGGAATTGGACATGTGTACTAGAGAGTCTGTGAGGAGCTTCTACCCCAAATTAGATACACAGGAGGTAAATTATGTCTCACTAAACATGGCTTAAAAAAATAAAGACCATTCTAAGGCCTCTGCCTGTATTTAGAATACAAATCCATACTCTTGACTCTGACCTGTCAGGCCCTTTGTGAACACGCTTCCCCGCCAGCTTTCATATTTGTCTCCCAGACTCACACTGTTCAGGTTTACTACCTAGGGTATTTTCTTAGATGTTTGATATTTAACTTTAAAAACAAATAAATTATTAGCCTCTAAAAATAAAATTTAACTTTTATTAATGAGGATTTAAAATATAAAATTGTACATTAAAAATTCTTTAACACAATACCTATACTTTCTCACAAAAATTAAAAGCCCCATCTACAAAAACTCTGTTTGTGTCATAATAGGCATCCTGATTCTTAGTTCATGGAAAGGGAATAGAGAGGCAGTGATTTTAAGTATCTGAGGTCACGTTTAACTTAGTGACCAGATATTTTCTGGCAGTTAAACATGATACGAGAAAAGATGAATTTATGCTATATTAATTAATTAAATGAGTTTTTATGCCTATCATGTAACAGGATTCTCAAGGGAGCCATTTTTTGACTTTATAAAACTATGAAAATTGAATTTGATTAGATAATAACTCCTTATTTTATTTAGAAATATAAAGTTAACATACATTTAATTACATATATTTCAGACATTTCAGACATACACCTTCATGTATGTTAAATATGGGCCAACACACAAACTTATAGAGTTTTACAATATAAAAGGATAGAGACTGTGTGTAGAAAACACACACCTCTACACCCTCACACACATTTTGTTCAGTTATTAAAAAATATACTTTTCTAATCGTGGAACCATATAAAAGTAAAATATTCGGTTTATATTCCTAAATTTGATTTACAAAGTTTCTATAAATGCATTAAAACAGATTCACATAAATCACTACAATGTAATTTAAAAAAAAACCAAGTCACATCTATTACCTGATAGTACACCCGATCACATGGGTCACATTTACATATTATACACCCCAGGAATGTGTCAGGACTAGAGAAAATTTCCAGCTCATGTGAGAAATAGCAAAAATACAAGCTGTTTCTATAGTAGGATCATGGGGCTTGAATTTTTAAAGTTTTTCAAGTGACTACTTCCTTCCTCCCTCTTTTTCTTCTTCCCTCCTTTATTTTCTTCCTTCCTTCCTTCCTTCCTTCCTTCCTTCCTTCCTTCCTTCCTTTTTCTCTCCCTCCCTTCCATCCTTTCTTTCTATCTTCCACTTCTTTTTAGTCTTCCTTTTCTCCTTAAGCTCACTGAAAAGATATGGTCATTGAAGAGAGTTTCCAGTTTATGACTTTAGGATATATATTCAGTTCACCTTAAACTTGTGTTGTTCCGTGTGAATATAGTCAATATTCAAATTACTTGCTAGCCTGAGTCCCGGAATTTGTTTTAAGGTATCCAAGAACAGGATGACATTACTCAGGAAACATCTTGTGCAATGATGCCACATCCATCACTTGACTAAGAGCTTGTTTTCAACTTTATAAACCAGTGGGGTGACCTTCTGTTCCCAAGAGAGCGCCTAAAACGTATTGGGCAAATCTTTGGCTCTTCAAATAGCTGTTCAGTGTTACAGATGTTCAGGTGACTGACTAATGGTTTCCTTCCCCCATAAGACAGCTCCTGGGAAGCTCTAGGATGTGGTTTTAAACTGGAATGACTCTGGGGAACTAGGTTTGATATGGCATGGTCTCGAGACATCCCTAGTCTGAAGATCTTCCAGGAAGTCTGGTGAGTTCTAAAACTTCCCTGGCAAACGGATCTCTGACTGCACAAAGAGGGAAATGTAAATGAGAAAAATACCAAGGTCAAGGCCTTGCTTGGTGCTTCCTTGGTGTAGAATAACATAGTGGTTAAAAACTCTAGCACTGAGGTTGAGATTCTTAGCTATCCTTCTAGTTCCATCTCTGATGGCTGCACGACTGGAGCCTCAGCTTCCTTATTAATATTAATACTGATATTAATAATAATAATGATACATTTTCTAATGGAATTTTGAGGCATGAGTGAAATTAATGAGGTGTCTAGCAAAAAGTAAACATTGACTAAATGGTATCTATTAGTATTGTTGTTGTTACCCTAAGCCTCAGAAAATAGTTTAGCCATAGTTGAGAGACTACTGGGGATTTTCTCATTTCATCAATGTAAAGAATAATTTCTACAACAGTTGTGATAAATATATATGAAAGGGGCTGAGCACATTGACAGGTAGAGTTCAGAATGCAAGTGGGTGCTGGAATTTAAAATATTCATAACTAGTTCATATAGATAGGAAAATTTTGTGTGTTGAATCAGTTTATTCAGGTATAGGCATAAACATCTTATTTTCTAGGTTTTATAATTAGATATAACATGATAACAAAATATTACAGGAGGAGGAAGCTTAGAAGTAAACAATATATGTTGTATTTTTCTAGTATAACATTTCTATGAGAAATTTGATTAAGGTAAGAGAAATAAAATCTCCTGTTAGAGTTCCTTCAGCATTTTGCAGTGCTTTTTACACAAAATGCTAAAACTATTCTTAAAAATCCCATTTATTTCTTTTTACTGCACCTGGGCCAGGTCTAGGAAGCTAATTATTGAAACTACATCTTCCAGAAATTAAATAGGCAAATATTATTGTTGTTATAATATAAAATTACTCGAAAATACTTAACATTTTACTATTTCCTTATCTTCCTTTTCCCTCATTATTCTTTTTAATACTACTATTATTATTACAGCTGCCCAGAAATGACACATTGCTAAATAGCAGTGAACACTGGAAGAAGGTTAAGCAAAGTTAATTTATGCAAGGATATGGCAGCTAGAAATGCGGGAGGACCTTATTCTACTTAATAAATACATTATTTGTACAGGTCAGTTTTACCTGCTGAGTATTTCCAGGCATCCAAATAATTGTTATTCTCAACTGTCTCATGTCTTCGCCAAGCTAACCCACAAAGGATGAGCAGCTCAGAGCTTAGCGAATGCTTCCCAGCTGCCCCCTAGGAGTCCTGGGAGGGAGACTGAAGAGCTTCTCAGAAGACCGGAAAGGAAAGGCCGCAGCGGCATCGCTTACAGAAACGGCCTGGATGAAGTTTGTTTTGGATTCATCTTCTGGCTTTGTGATCTTGGGGGAGTTTCTTATTTTCCTCCATTTCTCCATATGGAAAACTAGAGGAGTAATAACTACATTATAAATATTGTTTTCATGAGAAACAGTGGAGATGATGTTTATAAAGGGTTTGCGAAATGTAAAATGCTTATTTCGCTTAAATCTATCACAATAGTTAAAAGTATGCCATTAGCTTGAATCTTGGGTCTATAATGGCAATAATGGTGCTTACTGCTTGGGTAGTTGGGAGGGAACCACTACATATAAAACAAGTGGGGCAGTTGTGGGTGCATTTCCATGCTTTTTGTTATTATTATTCTACTAACGCTAATTTTCTCTCAGAAGCAGACCAAATGGACGTACTTAATATAGATTGTGAGAATGATGGAGAAGTGAGATTAATTTTTAAAAACAAAATGAAAAGAATAAACACATACTGTCGAAGAATATGCAGTATTTAAGTTCTACATGCTGTACAGTGATAAAATAATTTCATTGACAGAAATATTAACTGAAAAATAATTTTGAGCATTTAGGTTTGTATGTTCCTTGGACAGGTTCATGTGAGCACAAAATGAGATGGCTTTGAAAGTTTTTCTGGCTTTGGCTGGAGATAATGTTTTTAATTGGGGAGTGTTTTGTATTACCTGATGGATTTTAACTTCTTGAACGTCTTTAGTAATTAGTGCGTGCAGCATTAACTAGCTTGCTTTTGAACATTCAGAGCTATTCTTTATTATCTTAAAAAGATGGGGTTTTATGATATATGTAAATATGCAAGCTCATATGCTCCTAAGGTGAGATGAAAGGGAATGATTTTATTCTACTTAGAAAAACTGGGTTAGTGCTTCCCAGATGTTAACAGGTGTAATGTAGATAATAAAACCAACCACAATGAAAATATTCCTCTGGTCAAGTTTGAGAGACACTAGATTAATTAATACTCAAAAATAAAGCTTTTAGTGTACCACTTCTCAGAATCTTTCATATATTAATGTGTCCTGAGAATCTCTGAGGATAGCAGTAGTATGTTTTTCAATATTATTTGAAGACTGAGCCCTTTTCCTGAGGGGCTGTTGTTAAGGAATGTATTTTGAGAAGTGTGGGGCTGGAAGATTATTGTGTTTCCTGTCTTCATTTTCAAATGAGAGAAAACAAGTTCATATCAGTTTAGAATTTTCTAAATTCTTTTCATCTTGCTTGCTCAGTTCCGTTGGGGACATCCTTGTTACTTTACCAGGCAGTTTCTAGGGATAAGAGACTGGCTCCTGGCTTCTCCCTTTCTTCCTTCTTCCATTTTAAAAGTACAAATTATTCCATGGGCGAGGCCCAGGAAAATTGGGGTTTTGCCTCTAAGAGGGTCTGATCCTGAGGATGGAGAAAAAATAGCATCTGGGATTTAAAGTACCAGGAGAAAAAGACAACACTTCAAACAAAAGTGATATCTGCGAGAACAGCTTGGAACTTTGAAAACGTACCTTAAAGGGAAAATTGAGGCATCAATAAAATCAGGAAGGCGATAATTATGACAATTGTTTTATCACATTTTATTATTTCTCTGTGAAGGAGGGAAACAATAGAAAAAGAAAATCTCAATTGTGAATCCTTTTGTTTTGTCTTTTATTTTTTTTTTTTTTTGTTTATTTGTTTGTTTTGCTTTAGTCTTTCATCCTTGATGCTTAGGGTCAGATAATTCTGTGTGGTGGAGGGCCATCCCGCACACTGTAGGAGGCTAAACAGCCTCTACCAGATGCCCACAGCCCCTCACCCCACCCCTGCTTGTGATAACCAAGTGTCTCCAGGCATTGGCCAATGTCTTCTGGTGGGCAGCACTGATCCCAGCTGAGAACCATTAGTCTACGCCTGTCTCCCAGTATGTTCTCCCTTTGGTACTAAAAGATGAGTCCAGAAAATGGAAGGGCATCGTGCTGTAAATCTTCATGTGAATAATACAATACAGCTGCAAATACCTTCAAGAGGAATAACAATTCTCTGACAGGGCTTCTGTCATTTTTCTACATCTCCCTCTGAAGTATGGTATCACTTTTTTTTTTTTTTTTAAGATTCATTTTATTGATGAGAGCAAGTGAACATGCACATGTGTGCCCAGGAGCAGGGGGCATGGGAAAGGCAGAGGAGACGGAGAGAGAGAATCTCAAGCAAATACCTCTGAGCACAAGGCCCTAAGTTGGGGAAAGGGGGAGTTTAGTCTCATGACCCTGAGATCACTACCTGTGAGATCATGACCTGAATGGAAATCAAGAGTCTGACTCTCAACCATTCAACCAACTGAGCCACCCAGGTGTCCCTGGGATCGTTTTTAAATCTTCTGTTAGCTGACTTATTTTTCATTCTTTTGCCCTGACTGATCGCCATTCCTACTTAAAAGACAATTAGTAAAATGTTTTCTTTTTGTCTTAAAACATTTGTGAAGGAATTACTAAAACCGTGGCTCAAAATATCTTCTGGTTGGCGTAATCTTTCTGCAATTAGCAAACATCAGTCATTTCAATAAAATAAGTAGTTACCAAATATGTTGGTTAAAGTTATAAACCTAATGAAATGGGATGACATATAGTACCTTGCCTATTGTTATTTTTACATTCTTTGGGGCTATAAATTCACACCTCTCTCTCAATAGTTTCCACCTTTCATATTGGTGTTTGGGACTCTGTTATAGGGCTAGAAATGAAGCTGTCCATAATAGATTAGGAAAGGCAGAATCCGAAAATAAGCTTGTGTTTTCCTAGCATAATAGATGTTAAAAATGTGCATTCTAGTATTGTTTTAATTATTATGTATGTTTCTTTTTGTCTTGGGTGTCTAGGACTGAACGTTCATTTCTGGAAAGGAACATGGTAAATTTTTAAATTTATGTGAATCTATACTGGATTTGAGAGATTCTCTAAACAAAGGGGAAAAAAGGGAGAACTATCTAAAAGGAAAGAGAAGACATGTATATCCTGATAACTAGATAGATTCTCAGAGCTTATATATGTGTTATAGTCCTGAAATAATTTAACATTTGCCATAATATTTTCTGCTTGATTGACATTCAATTATATGTTTTTCAATTTTATACAATCTCTCTAATTATAGTATAAGTAGAAAGATGAACCCTAAAGGAATCTGTATCTCAACTTAATAGAGGAATATTATTTTCTTTTTGCTCTCCAAAGTTTCTTTGGAGGACAGAGTTTTAAAATGATATGTAATACCAGTTATCCTTAGTGCTTATATTACCCTTAAATAATAAAAAGCTTAAAGTCCATTTTTCTATTTTTGAATCTTACATATGATTACATTTAAGTTAATCTTCTTTGTTTGTTTTCCTTTTATAAAAAGGTACTCTGTTACCTCTGTCAGATTATATTAAAGGATTTTGGTGACATTCTTGTACTAGAGAAACTACAAACACTTCTACAGGCTATGTATTTATGCAGCCACAATGGGTATAATCCTATTTTTATGAAGAATGGATAGAATTGACTTAAAAATAGAAATAGCTTCCTGAAATCACCTACATTCTATTTAGCTCAACTTAAAAAAATAACTTAAAAGCTTGTTGCAAACATTTAAATCAGATAAGTCAGCACAATCCCTTGCCAAAGGTCAAAAAGATTGCAGTAAAAATCCAAACAGAATATCAATTGGGATCTGACAAGGCAAAGGAAGTGGACGATTCAAATACATTTCTTTTTGAATACACATTTGCTCATTTTTGCTCAAGGGTCAAAACAGAATTATTCTGGAATAGAAATGGTGACTATCTGACCTGTTGTTTAAAGAGTGTTTCTAAACTGGTTTATAATTACCAAATTAATCTCAGAATATATTAAAAACCTATTTGCACAAGCTATGTACAAGTAAAAAAAGGAGCAGAGCACTTTACCTGCATCGATACAAAGCATTGCATAACAAGTATTTGTTTTTGTAGTTATTGTGGCTTTGGGAACAAGTAAATATAAACAGCAGGAAACAAAAATACAGAGCAGTGCAAGGGGAGGTTATCAGGGAGCAGTATGGTGACTTTAGGCGCTGAATCCAGCTTGAAGTAAGCTTTGTTTCCGTGTGCGTGAGAGAGCTTTGGCGCTGTATCAGACCTCTGGGGCAACCACGCAGCAGGACAGGGATTATCCCAGGTTTACTAGAGTCTGTGCTTCCCAATTCATAGAAAACTCGTCTCCCTGTCATATTCTTACATTAACTCAGTTCTCCATCTTCTTCTTTTTCTTTCTTTCTAGGATTTTTGGTCTTTTGGCTAAAAAGAGTAGCAGATGTTAATTCAGAACCTAAAAAGTATTTAATGAACACAATTGAGAAGATACCAAATGTTTGACATCGATAGATAGTAAGTAAGCATAGTAAGGGTAATTTTGCAAACTGAGTAATTCATTTTCCGAAATTGCTGTTTCTTCGTCATTGGTGGCCCTGCCCAAAAAGTCTTGAGCACAAATTGACTGTATTCTAATACAACTGCTACTCATTCATGGTCAAGTTCCTAATGTATTTCTGTTCTAACAGTGAAAGGCATTTATTCCTTTCTCCCTCCCTTCCTTCCTTCCCTTCTTCTTTTCTTTCTTTCTTTCTTTTTTTCTTTCGAGGCTTGACAGGGTTAATTCCATTTAGCTATAAGAAGACTATGCTCTGGTGGAAACCCCATGGTTATCAAAGACCCAGATTAGCTGAGTGAGGAGAGAAAGGAAACTGTGCCCTTCCTGTCTCTTAATAAAGCTAAGATTACAGAAGTATTTAATAACCATTGTGGGTTTTAATAGGAAATTGTATGTACACTTTCGGTAATTCGCTCAATCCATGGTTACTGTTGACGATTGTTTTGTGTAAGCTAGCTTAGATATCTAGAAAATGTTGTAAAACCAGGATCCTATTACCCATAGCACTGCTAAGTAATCAACTATAAAGGCATTAAAAGTTCTTTTTGGATATCTCATTTGCACTGAGAAGGGTGAGTTGCACCACGGCTAAAGAAACAACAGCAATTGTTTTATACGCACTGAGAAGGCAATAAAATGTGGATTCCTTATGTAGGTCCAAATGTAGCAGCTGGATTTGGCTTTATGAACCATGAAAAATAGTTCCCATCTGGAAGTTGATGTTGAATAAAGATGCAACAGTAAGACAGCATTTTACATGAAACATTTTATACATGTCTAGCACAATTGTTGGTAATTTCCAGTTAGAATTAGAAAATAATAATTGAGGATCAATGAGTTTGGTATCAAATACCCAGTACTTTCTTAATCTTGGAGAGAGTGTTTCATTCATTAAAAACAAACTAGGCAACAACAAAATTAATTTTCAGTTTTCTGAATAAACAATTAGTACTTTAATAATCATAGTTATACAATTATAGGCACTTTTTCTGAAGTTTAAAATTTCATTGGCAATAATGATGAATTCTTTAGTTATTGAAAAATATATGGTAATGTGTACAATCCGCGCCTTCATTCTACAGCACGTTTTAAAATGTTAGTTCTGTCTTTAAATAAATTTTTGTCAAACATTACATGTAACTAGTATTTGAAATCATATATCTGACCTGGACCTTTTTGGGTTATTGTACTATCCTCAAGCTTTTGCAGAAAAACATTCTCAAATAAAAAATAAACATAGAACCATAAATCCAATTTTATAAGATTGAAATAATGCTTGTCAGCGTGTTCCAATCTCCCCCTGAATTTATTATGTAAATTGATCAAAATTATTGCTTACTGCCAACTCTTTTTAGTAGATGTTTTGCATTTAGCAAGGACAGACATAATTTGTGCCCTTTTGGCAGTTGTTTTCACCACATTAAAATTGAGAAACTGAGCAGATAATCAGATTGTCCACAATGTTTATAGGTTATCATGCATCATTTTATATGTGTTAATCCAATATATAAGATGTAAATTAAAAAATAGTACTGTTTTTGTTTTTGCCTATTGGTTCTTTAAAACAGATAAAGATTTTAAATTTACAGTAGAGTCTCAGTCTTTTTCTCTTTTTTTAAAACTGTAAACTTTTGAATTACTTAGTCAGATAAAACAATGACTGCTTTAGTATATCTGCAAATTTAAAAATAATTTGTGACATATTTTGAAGTTCATTGAAAAGGCAATAAAACAGGAAAGGATAGAAACACAAATAGAAGGCGTCAATCTATTAAAATATATTAAAACTTGACAAAACTTACTAGAAAACATTGTCCTAAACTTCCTGCTTTTCCTTAAATGCTTATTTCTAAATTCATCTATTAAAAAAAAAAAAGAATTGGGACGCCTGGGTGGCTCAGTTGGTTAAGCAGCTGCCTTCGGCTCAGGTCATGATCCCAGCGTCCTGGGATCGAGTCCCACATCAGGCTCCTTGCTCCACAGGGAGCCTGCTTCTCCCTCTGACTCTTCCTTCCACTCTGTCTACCTGTGCTCGCTCTCACTCACTCTCTCTCTGACAAATAAATAAATAAAATCTTTAAAAAAAAAAAAAAGAATTGATATGTGTAGGGGTGCCTAGATGGCTCAATTGGTAGAGCATGTGAATGTTGATTTTTGGGGTCATGAATTCCAACCCCATGTCAGGTGGAAGGCTTACTTAAAAATATAAAAAATTATAATTGATGTGTGTCTTGAGTTCTATCTCTGTGAAATAAAAGCCAAACTACCAGAGACTCTACACTATATTCTATCGTGGTAACTGTCTATCATATTGATTTGTTAGCCTCCTGCTTTCTGCTAAGCCCAAAGCTCTACAGTTCAAAATTTGTAAACTACAAAATATTATTTCTGACTCTTTAAACATTGTATGATTAAAATTTGAAAGATAAATGAATGTTAGTAATTATAGAGAAATATTTTTTATTTCCCAAACGAATTAAGCATGAATTCTTTTTTTTTCTTTTGAAGATTTTATTTATTTACTCAACAGAGAGAGAGAGAGATCACAAGTAGGCAGAGAGACAGGCAGAGAGAGAGGGGGAAGCAGGCTCCCTGCTGAGCAGACAGCCTGATGTGGAGCTCAATCCCAGGACCCTGAGATCACGACCTGAGCTGAAGGCAGAGGCCCAACCCACTGAGCCACCCCGGTGCCCCAAGCGTGATTTCTTTTAAAAAAGTGGAAAGAGAATCCTTTTTCCAATTGTCTGTCTTTCTTTCTTTCTTTCTTTCTTTCTTTCTTTCTTTCTTTCTTTCTTTTAAGAGGTGGGAGGAACAGAGGGAGAGGGAGAGAGAGAATCTCAAGCAGATGCCACTCCCAGTGCAGAGCTCGATACAAGGCTTGAACTCACAACCCTGAGATTGTGACTTGAGTCAAAATCAAGAGTTGGACACTTAATTGACTGAGCCACTGAGGGATCTCTCCAGTTATTATATCTCTCCTTCCTCTCTAGAATCACATTATTCATGCGTTTACAGAGGTGGGCCAAATGTTTTTACACCCAGTGTTTTATCTCCAAACCACACCCAATTTGAAGATGCAGCTGAAATTGAACTATTCCATAAAGCCTCTCTTGATTTCCTTCATTGCAGTTCTTTTCATTTTTAAACTTGCAGAACGGAGATCATCTCAATAATTCCTTGGAAGACTATATATACATGTATATATATGTGGCATTTTACATATATATGCATATATATGATATTATATATGTAGCTTTGACTTTGTATCTATAATCTTCTACTCTAGATGGTAATGCAAGTAAATTTTCTAACTCTAAGTGCATCATACCTTCTTTAAAACAAACATAACATTTTCACAGTTTAATAGCCCGTAATTCACAGCTTTGTATGATAGGCACCCAATAATAAATAAATATTTTGTTGCTTCTCTATCCTTGGCAAAGCATTGCATCAGTGATTGTCAGCTAGGGGTGATTTTGCCCCTTGGTGGACATTTGACATTGTTGGGAGACATTTAGCTTCTTATAATGGGGGTCATACTCTAACAGAAACTCACTAGGTACTGTTTTCCACCTATTTTTTTTCCTTCTGGGATTTTGGGTCATTTGGCAAAAAAGAGTGGACCTAAGACAACAAAAAATTATACAGCCCAAAGTTTCAAAGATGTCAACATTGAGAAACACTGCTTCACATCAAATCCCTTAGTCACACAGTTGAACAGAAATTCAAAAAGATTCTTTTGTAGAGAAATAAAATCTTTTTAAAAATTTAACTATTGTATATGATTTTTTCTTTGTCAAGAATTTTTATTAATTTTCACCTGCAATGTGAAATATTAGGCATTTTTTTTCACATAGAAATTGTATTATCTTTTTTCCTCAGTATTTACTTAATGAACATACATTTCATTATATAGATTTCACCATTTTGCCAAATAGTTTTTTTGTTTTTTGTTTTGTTTTCTGGTTGGAAAGCAGAGATTCAGGAAGAGCAAGAACAGTAGAAAAATCATAGAAATCATGTGTTTCACTAGGCAGAAGGCAAATAAAAGTTGAGCCAGTGTCTTAATTTTTTGTATTTGAGAAACATGACTGATTTCAATATTTAAAGGGCAGATAATATTTTACCTGCTTTTCCTTCCCCAACTTGAACTCTATATCTATTTTTACTTTCTTCTATCTTCTCTCTTTGGTAAATTTGCAGCAAAGATTCCATTAAATTCAGTGGTCTTTGGGCCAATTCTAAGTTTCAGAAAGATCGTCTGGGATATTTTCTTCTGAGGGACTTACATTATCCCAGGGCAAAGGAATATTCCCTCCACCTGAGGACAGTGGTTGGTTGAGGCTGCAAAGCGCAGTTTTGAATGTGGCAGGAGGGTCTTCCTCATTTTGTTCTGGGACCCAGACATCCCTTCCCTTCTTCCTCATGCCCTGGGTTTTTGCTACAGCCCTGGAGATAGGACCTGTCATGACTACTGTAGTCCCCCAGCACAGGAAAATCTGTTTGTTGTTTTGTAACACAGTCCAACAAGAAGCGAGGGAGGGAAGGATTGTAATGGTATTCACTTCTTCTGAGTAATGGAGTATTATGTATTTTCTTTTCAATATTCAAAGGTCTCTTCCTTTGAGAAGTCAAATATCAGGAATCAGTTTCTAAGTTCATCATATAACTACCTTTCTTTCTTGGTTTTTGGAATACTTTTCATACTTCCATAAAAGTAGTTACAGAGAAACTTTAGTAATGGCAATTTTTTTTTTTTAAGATTTTATGTATTTATTTGACAGAGAGAGATCACAAGTAGGCAGAGAGGCAGGCAGAGAGGGGGGTGGGAGGCAGGCTCCCTGCTGAGCAGAGAGCCTGATGCGGGGCTCAATCCCAGGACCCTGAGATCATGACCCGAGCTGAAGGCAGAAACTTAACCTACTGAGCCACCCACGCACCCCAGTAATGGCAATTTCTTATCAAAAGCCAGGTACAAATTCTAGCCAGTGTTAACATTCAAAAAATATCCTCAGATTTTTTCCTTGAAAGTAAATTGTGAAAGCTGTGTTTTATTAAACTAAGTATATACTTTGCATTATATGATAGTTTTAAATGCTAGACCTATTTTGTATCCTAGAAACATCAATATGTACTTTGTTCGACTAGAAACATATTTTAAATTTCAAAGCAATAGACTTACTCTATATTGAGGCATGTCTTGGTTATTAAGATACTGTCAACAACAACAAAAAGAACTTTTATGTATCCTGTTCCACAAAACCATGATTTCAAAAAATAACTTTTTAGTTTCTGAGAAGCTATCACAAGAGCCAACATTCAAGAAATATGTTTACTTAGACCCCAAATTTTATAAGAAATCTCCACATCTATTTCTAAAATCTTGCTCAGTGTTCTTGGTTTATCTGTCATCAATTCTCTTTTTAGTCTTTTATTCTTTCAGAATTTATCTCTGGAATTCTTTATTCTTACAAACATCCACTTGTACTTCGAAAGATAAAATATTTTTGCAAAATTCTTTCAAATAATTTATTTGTCTCCTTCTCCCGTTATAATTTAATATATACTACAAATGCACATTAAGTTGTCTTTAAAAATATTTGTCTCCGTTTTGAGCTTACTTTAAAAGGGAATGACGAAGGAGTAACTGAAGTTGTGCTTTGAAGTATGGTGGCTATCATTTATCATTTTAGTTGGAGAATGAGACTACTGTTAAATTATAAAAAGTAATCCCTTATTGCTCATACACATGGAAATGACTCACTATTTTGCAAATCATCTGTCTTGCTCCTAGTGAGCTTGGTTTGGCCCAGTCAAACAAAAATTTGAGTGCAGAAAAATAATGTGGACATCCCAAATGCCCAATGGTACCAGACTTTCAAAAGAATTTAGAATTAGGTTGTAGATACACAAAGAGGTTGAGAGTATTTTAAATTATGGGGTTAGATTGAGGGTAGAGATAATAGGTACATATGGTTCCATTAAGACATTTAAAGACAAGTAGAGAAAAGATATATGTAATATATATTAAGCTAACTCCTAAGTTTCTTTTTGTTTTTATTACCTGTGGGAACTTCCTGCAGCCTAATTGTCTTTTTTTCTTTACATTTAACTCTCTAACCACACTGTGAATTCTTGAGGGCAGGGATTAAATTTCATTCTTTATGTTCCCTGGACTGGATCACCTGAAGTAGCAAGTACATTCATTTGAATATTTAGAATATATGAAAAAACTGAAATATAGTAGTTTTAGAAAATCATCACTGAACTTTAAAAAATATTAAGTTTTTTCAAAGCTACAGAACAATATAAAATGGTATAATAAACATGCATGAAGCCAACATGTACAGGTAACAGAGGCTGACAGTTTGCTCTTTGCTTCAAACAAAATACTTAAAATTCTTGGAACACCTGGCTAGTTCAGTCAGTGAAGCATGCAACTCTTGATCTTGGGTTGTGAGTTCGAGCCCTGCAGTGGGTGTAGAGATTACATAAAAACAAAACCTTCAAATAAATAAATAAATAAATAAATACAAGTAGTTAAAATTCTTTTTTTACCTTCTCCAATCTCCTTTGCTTCCCTTCCTCCCCATAGACAATCACTGTTCTGATACTGGTGTGTACACTTTCTCTTCATGTTTTTAAATACATTTCAAGATAAAACCTATAAATTAAATAGTTTATTGTTTTCATAATTAAAACTTACATAAATACATTGCACTCTGTGTATCCTATATCTGGTTTTAAATTTATGTTTGAATCTACATCTAAATTTGAAGCGTATCAAATACTATCTCATAATTTTAATTTATATTTGTATTTCTCTGATTTCTAGTGAGATTGAGTAAAGTAGTATAGGTTTATTTGCCTTGTGAGGTTTGTCTTTAGTGAATTGTTTATTCATAGCCCTTGTACATTTTTCCACCAAAGAACCCTAGAGTTATATGTATTGCCTACATTCTCTTTCTATTTGATTTCTTTGTACGTGTTTATAGTGCCTTTCCTATACAGGCATTTTAATTTGAAAGCAGACGAATGTATCAATCTTTTTTTTTTTTCTGATATGAGATATTTTTGTTTTATTTAAGCAAACTTCACATATCATGAGGTCATAAAATGTTTTGCCATATTTTCTTTTCTCATGCAAGAAGTGCATTTAAGTCTTTTCTTTCTGGAATTTATTTTAGTGTATGGAATGTGTTAGAGATCTTATTTTTTTTTAATCCTATATGGATTACCAATTTTTCTGGCCCTTTTCCTTGAATAGAACATGCTTTATTCATTACACTGTAATGTCACATGCCAACTATATGTGTGGGGTTGTGTCTGGACTCTCAGTCCTGCTTCACTATCTACTGATCATTTATATACAAATGCCACGTCATTTTAATTAATGTATTATACTGTATCTCAATATGTACTGGAGTAAGTTCTACTTCTTTGTATTGGTCATTCTTGGCCATTTTCACTTTCATGTGACTATTAGGATAAGCCTATTAAATTAAAGCGTGTTAGTATTTTGATTGGATTTGCATTGAATCTGTATTCAATTATGGAGAAAATGGCATCTGTATGCTAGTGAGTCTTTTAATGATGAATGCTGTACATTGTTCCTATTTTTAAAGGCTTTTTTAGTCTTAAAATTTGATTTTTTTTTTTGTTGTTGTTGTTTTGTATACAGGCCTCACCTTTAGAGAGTTATTTCTAACACCTTTATTGATTATAGTGGTTTTGTTAATAGGATTTTTTCTTAGTGTCAAATAGATAGGGGTTAAGAAGTCTGGGTTCTGGATCCAAGGACTTGAGTTTAAATTCTAGCTCTACCACACACTAGGTGTGTCTTAATTTACTTACCTCTAATTTTGGAACAATTACTAGCACTACTTCAGTAGTGTTCTTGTGAAGAGTAATTGAGATAATACATGACTAGAATATAATACTTCATATACTTGATTTATTAGCATTACTCCAACTCCTGTTATATCTCCTGCTTAGTTTTTGCTACTACAAAGGATGTTATTCATTTGTGTATGTTCATCTGTAGTTACTCTTGCATTTTCCTGATAGAAAATCACATCACGAATAAGGACTTGTTTTTAAAATCCTTACACCTCTCATTTCTTCTTGTCTTACTGTTAGCTAGGACTTCTAATATAGGCATATATATGCTAATATAAGCATAGTAATATAAGCATATGCTACATTTTTACTGAAACAAATTAGACTTTTAGTGAATATTTTTGTGAGTTTCCTCTTTTGGCAAAGGTTAATTACACAGAAGTTTTAACCTACTCTTTCCGTTTCTTTTGGGCATTTTGCAAACAAACAAGCCAAGTAAAACATCGAAACACATATCAAAGTTTTCCTTCTGCCTATTATGTTGTTCCTCTGTCACATTCATTTCCTTAAATTCTACCCATCTTTAAGATGGCCAGCCTAATGCTAGTCTTCTACTCTAAAAGCTATTTTCCTTATGAAGCCTGTGGCTTCTCCTAGCTGGAGGTAATATCTCCAGTCCTCTACCCCTTAGTGCTTCATCAGAATGAGAATCTCTCTTATTTGTACTCTAGATTATGTTACGGTTATAAATTTTATTATTGTTTCTACTCTGATTCTAAGATTTTTATGGTCAGGATCAGCAACTATTTTATTCTGAATTTTCTTTCCTGCTACTACTAGAAAAATTCTAGTCAATAAATAGCAAGTAAATAAATGAAAGAAAAAGTAATATCTGGAACTGAATATCAAACATGTCTAAAGCTCATTAGGGAAGAAGCATAAAAGCAGAAACACATCTTTATTCTTTTGTGATAGTTTGCTTTTTTTTTCTTTTAATTGTGTGGCCATGAGTATACAGATATATAATTGATATTCTGAAACAAAGTCAGAATTTGACTACCACTGTGGTTTTTGATTAATTAACTCTACTAGAACATGTGACACAATAGAAAGACAGTAGAAAAGCACCCTCATGGGGACAACCAGGATGCAGAAATAAATATCATTCATCTCTATTTAATAGAAAATTTAATAATCTATTCAGCTTTATTCTCTCCAGCTTAATCCAGGCCATTTCAGAAGTGATTTTTGGAGAAATATTTTTTAAGAAGTAAGCTGACTCAGAAGTTTGCATGTATGATGCTTGGATTCTTCCTCCTGGTTTTTTTTGTTTTTGACAGTAATTTTTTTTTTTTTTAACTGAAAGAACAAGTCCCTCATGCAAAATACATTGTAGTGCTCCTTATCACTATACAGTCTTTGAGTTCACTACAGTTGCTTCATTTTATATGGATTTTGCCCCTTTGGAATCTAAGTTCTTTACATCTAGACTGGTTTGTCACAGCAAATAGAAAATGTCTGGTGTAAGTGGTGGACTGTTTTCTCTTTGAGGAGAAATAGAACCCAAGGTTTTTATTCATGAATCACACAGAAATTTGATAAAAAATAAAAAATACTAAATATGTAAATATATAATGTCCTAAACGTAATCTCTAAGTTCTTAATGTATGCCGTCCCTGTTTTTCAGAACTTGATCTCAAGTTTATTTCTCAAAATATATCTGCAGAAGTGTGCAGAAACCTGCAGTCCAGCATCTGCTCCTGGAGGCCAGGCTTCCAGCTTGCACTGACTTTCAGGCTCTTCCTTCAGGCAAACACCTGGAGGCAATCATCTGCAGATGCCAGTCTGTAAGCAGATGTATATGGTAGGACAGCAGCACTTTTTGCCATTAGAACAGCTGGGAGGAAAGGAAAATAAATGTGTTCTGCTTTCCTTTGTGTCATATAAAACTCCCTTAGCGCATTCTCACCTGGAACCCATTTTCCTTCTCTTCAAGTCTTGGCTTGTTTTTGATGGGAAAAGAAACTTGCCTTACTTATCCTTTCAGGTTAAGAGGAAGTTTGTTCTTCCTTGACATCAGTCACCTTGGTTGAGATTGTTGCTCAGAAAGCATTCTTATATTTGCTTAAAATAGTCTCTGTTCCAAAAAGTGAGCTCCTTGAAGGGATTATCTCGGATTCTATAATTACTTACCACTGTATGGTGTCTAGTATGAGTTTAAATACATAGACACACTCATAAATAATTATTCCTGATTTATATCTCAGGTGCAGCTGAAAACTCAATGTGAATAATTTTATTTAACATTTAAAAAATATATCCTCAGGGTGCCTCGTTGGTTCTGTTGGTGGTGTGTGATTCTTGATTTTGGGGTTGTGAGTTCGAGCCCTGTGTTGGGTGTAGAGATTACTTAAAAATACAATCTTGCAATGACTGGGTGGCTCAGTTGGTAAAGCGTCTGCCTTTGGCTCAGGTCATGATCTCAGGGTCCTGGGGTGACGTCCCACATTGTGCTCCCTGCTCAGAGGGGAGCTACTTCTCCCTCAGCCTGCTGTTCCCCCTGCTTGTGCTCTCTCTTTCTTTGACAAATAAATAAAATCTTTAAAAAAGTAAATTCTTTATATATATATGCACACACACACACATACATACATATTTTTGGTTTACTGATGCGATTAAGTTGGGAAAAAGTAATATATAATTACATATTACTTTTGAGAAACGTACTTAATCTTCTTGATTTTAACATTCTTAATCAAAGTAATATGCTGACTGGATAAAAAAAATACTCAAATAATAAAGAACACATAATTAAAAAAAAATACTTGTTTTCTGCTCCACCCTTCTCTGCCTTCAATTCTCCCTAGAGACAAGAGTTTTTATGTGCTTCTGTTTAGATTCTTCTGTTAGTCAGCTCCATTAGTACCAAATAATATGCAAACACCTCTAATTCTTTATTTATCCAGTTAAGACATCAGTTGTCCTCCTAGCATGACAGATGAGAATTAGCACACACCAAGCCTATATCCTTCTCTCTCTAGCCCAATTTTACAATTTTTAATTCTTCTAAATATCACTTATAAGGGTGTTTTAAGAACATGTACATTTATTTTTCCTGGGTAAATATCTAGAAGCAGAATTGCTAGGTCTTATGATATTATTAATTATTGTTATTAATTTATAATAAATAAGTGGAATACTATTCAGCATTGAAAATAAAGGAAATTCTTCCAAAGAAAACATATAATTGGCCAACAGGCATATGAGAATGTGCTCAACATACTAATCATCAGGTAAACACAAAAACACAATGAGGTATTATCTCACATCCATCGAGATGACTGTTATCGAAAGACAAGAGATAATAAGTGTTGGCAGGGGTGTGGAGCAAAAGCGAACACTTGCACACTGTTGGTGGGAATGTACATTGGTACAGCTATTATTAAAAAATGCAACAGAGATTCATCAAAAAATTAAAAATAGAACTATCATATGGTCCATATGGTCCATATGGTCCAGCAACTCCTCTTCTGTGTTTATACCCAAAGGAAATGAAATCAGTACCTTGAAGAGGTATCTGTGCTCCCATGTTTCTTGTAGCATTAGTCATAAGAGCCAAGATATAGAAATAACTGGTCTGTCAACAGATGAATTGGTAAAGAAATAGATATATGCACACACATATAAATGTACATATATACATACATATGCATAATTATATATATACACAAATATACATAAACTTATATATACTATTCGGCCTTAAAAAAGGAGAGTCTGTCATTTGCAGCAACATGCATGAACCTAGAGAATATTGTTCTTAATGAAATAAGCCAGACACAGAAAGAAAAATAATGCATGGTTCCATTAATATATGAATTCTAAAAAAGTCAAATACACAGGTGAAGAGAGAAGAATGGTGATTATCAGTAGTGGGAAGGTTAGGAAAATGGAGATGTTAGTCCAAGGATACAGAGTTGCAGATATGTAGGATGAATATGTCTAGAGATCCAAGGTGTAGCATGAGGACTATAGTTAATAATACTGTATTGAATATAGGAAATTTGCTGAGTGGAGATTTTGGGTACTCTCACCACACACAAAAAATGGTAACTGTCAAGGGAAGATATGTTAGTTAGCTTGACTATATAATCATTTTTATATATATTTGAATATATATTTATATATATCATATTGAATATATACTTATTTTTATATATCATATTTATATATTATAATAACAGAGTATACATAGTATATATTAATATGTATACATATAATTTATATATAAATATATATTTGATATATATATCAAATCATCCCTGTACATCCTAAGTATATACATTTTTATTTAAAAATTAAAAATTAAAGAAAAACCTATCCCTGTTAAAAAAGATGGAAGAAAATTCTGACACATGCTATGTGGATGAACCTTTAGGACATTATGCTAAGTGAGATAAGCCAATTACAAAAAGACAAATACTGTATGATTTTGCTTATGTGAGATATCAAGAGTAGTCAAACTTATAGAAACAGAAAATAGAATGGTGGTTGCTAAGGAATGGGGGAGGGGGATATGGGGAGTTGTTGAATGAGTACGGAGTTTCAGTTTTGCAAATGAAAAGTGTTCTGGAGACATATTGCACAACATCGTGGATATACTTAGCACTACTGAATTGTACAGTTAAAAATGATTAAACTGGTAAATTGTATACAGTTTGTGTTTTACCACAATTAAAAAAAAAGTATAATGATAACATACATGTTACCAGAAAAGTCAAGAATATTAAATGAATAAAGTGTGAAATTAAATTCTTCACTGTCTGTACACCTGAGAGGTAACCAGATCAAACAGTGAAAGTTTTTTCTCTTGTCCTGAATTACTAAAGCATGGAGGAGTTATCAGTGATAAAGAAGATACATCTGTCCTTTAAGGAACCCGTGTTTGTAATGGCTACACTACTATCTGAACTTGGACACAATCAGTACTTTATGTAGTGCCATTTTTCTGGGTAACCCCACATAGCTTAAAAAAAAAAAAAGACAAATGAATATTTCTTAGTATCTAGAAATTCTGCCAGTTTCTCTATAAACAATATTTAACTTAATTTCTTCACAGTGTTATGAGTTGACCTTTCAAAAGACTTCTGTCATAACTGGTCCTTGTCATCATGACACTTAACACACTCTACCTCCCACTTGTTTCCTTGGGGCGTGGGCTGTGCTGTGTCTGCTTTTGTACCATTCTGTGCCTGTAGCAGAAGTTAGAACATGATACATATTTAGGCAACATTTGTTGAATAGGAGACTATTACTATTCTCATTTAAAAACGTGTGACACCGACTTTCAAAGGGGTTAGGCAAGATCAGAGAGCTAGTAAATGATGGCACTATCATTTAAAGTAAATATATGGTTTTCCTTTTTCAAACTCCAGCTTGTCTTTCTGATTTTCTGCTAAATAGGTTCCTACACTGTGAGGCTAGGGTAGAACTGGGGGCCATTGCCATACTAAATGAAGTCGTGAATATAGAATTAGGTACTCAGCTCAGTGGATTCAGAAGCAAAATTAAGTCTGACATGTATGATGATAACAGTTGGCATTTGCAATAACTTTATGTGGCATTATATACTCATTAATTAGTCTACATAATACTTCATTATGTGAGTCTTCATTACTGAATTTTAAGTACCTAAGAAACAACACTGAATTAGCAATTAAACTAAGCCACATGAATAAACAGACACAGTATAGCTTTCTATGAAGTCAAAATGAACATTCATGTTCTTAGAACTCAGTAATCAGGCTTTTCTTCATATTATGAAGAAACTATTCTTTTCCCTCTTCTCTAGAGAAACATTTCTCATGAAGTAGCTAGGCAATTCAATGAAGAACCCCAGTTAAGAGTTTTTTATATGTTAATTTTAGTTAAGTAATTTTTTAAAGTTTATTTCTGATGTGAGGGATAGTAGTTATTCACAATTTTATTATCCAACTTTTTTTTTTTTTCCGTGTAGAATTTCCATTCCCTGGCTATGAGAAAAAAAAAATAGAATAATATTTTGAATTACACATTAAATTGAATGAATTGAAGTAAAATAAATCCAACTAAGATAGATGTTTACCTCAATATAAATAAGTAGAGAAAAGGAAAAAAAATAGAGGCTTGGAGAGTAGAAACTGTACTTTAAAAACCAAATTTTAACAGAAGGTATACTGTGTAGTGAATCTTTTCACCTCCCTTTTCCCAGAGTTGGTGAATGGAAGGCAAACTTTGGAATAGATATTTACTTTGTTTCAGAAAAAAGATGTCTGCTAAAACTGGCATGTTCTAGTTAAAATGGGATTTTGGAAAAGGAGTAGACTATTCTACATGGTTTTTTCCCTCCTATAACAAAGGAGCCCCAGGAGGCAATTAAGCCCAGAGCTAGAGACTTAAGGTAGTGACAAACCACAATGGCAGGTGAATGGGATTTTCCTCTGTGAGTTCTGATTTTCTCAGGGCTTTCCAGAAGCAATATCTTTGGAAATCTGGAGAAGTTGAGTATTGCTTCTTCTGTCTGGGGTAGAAAGAGACAAATGAGAGAAGTCCAGGGCTCTGCCTTTGCATGAGAATGCTCTTTTTGTTCGTTTCCTCAGATGAGGCAGAATTTTTTTTAAATGGCTGATACTAAAAATAGATGTTACTAGTTCAAAAACTCTATAAATAGTGGCTGCCCTTTAAAAGATGTAAAAATTCTAGCTATTGGCTAAATAGGAGACATCCAGGAACTCTCAGGACCTTGTCTGGGGTTTGGCTAGGACAGCATCATTTCAGGTCTTGAAGCAAGAGAACATTTGCCCTTTGGAGGAAATAGGTTCATTAGCAGTTCCTAGAAGCGCACATAGATATGTGAGGGTGAACAGGACTAAAGATTACCCAGATGACATGGGAATGGGAAAAATACATCTCTTCTTGCTGTCTGACTCCGGCTTGAGATAGATGAAAAGATGTAACTGGATTTAGGGACACTGTAACTGTCAATTTGGCTGTTAATATTACTCATGAAGGGGGAAGCATGGACAAGAGAGATAGCTTTATGGCATTGTAAAGGAAAATGTAGTAAAAAACCTTTATAGAAATACCGAGGGGGATGCTTTCAATTGTGAAATACTTAAAAAAAAGTTGAAAACAGAGCCACACATTTCTTCTCTTTAAAAATTGCCTGTCAAGTTAGTGGTGAAGATGTGTGAATAAAATAAGCTAATTTGTAAGTAACTGATTCAAAACAGAGTGTATAGGGCAATCAGGTACAACTATGGTCTAGGCATATGTTTCACTGATATGTAGTTGTGCTATTCCATTAAGGTCAGATTTGTGTACCACTTCTGTAGGACTTTTTAAAATTAAATTTCAGAATTGCATAAGCAAAATTTGCTTTAAAGATTCATTTTAAGACTTCAGGAGAAGAAGTGCAGATGGGCAATACAAAAAGGTGTTCAACCTTTCTATAGAAGAAAACAATCAAAGTAATAAGAAAATTTTGGCTGCTAGTTTAGAAAAAAAATTTAACATAGATATTTTAAAGAACTGATATTAGCTTTTGCTAAGGTAAGGCAAAATAAGTAGTCTCTGGAGCTGCAGAACATGTAAATTAGTGCAATCTCTTTGACACTATCAAAATTTAATTTTTGCTCACCCTTCGATCCAATAAATTTACTTGTTGAAATTTATTCTCAGGCAGTGACTGGATAAGTGTACAAAAATGATTTAAATATAGAAATGGAAGTATTATAATTGTTGCAAATAAATAATCGTGTTGGTCAGATTATGACATAGTCATGTAATAGAAAAGTTTGATTATTAGTAATGATATTGCATATTTATTGACAAGAAAAGTTCTCTATAAAATGTTTTTGAGTGTATTATATAGATTAAAACGTAGCATTTAGATTAAGCCCATTAAAAATTACATTTGTATGTATTGAGAGAGTTTGGAATCATGTTTCCCAAAATTTTGAGTAAACTTTCCTTGTTAGTGGGATTCCGGGTGGTGTTTAATATTCTTTGTTATACTCTTCTGTTTGAACTGGACAATGAGTATATGTTTAAAAATCCACAAAACACATCCCAGTTTTAATTTTGTAAAACAAATCCTTCTTACATAGTGGAGCTATAATAACTTTATTTTCTACATTAAATGAAAGTGAAAGAATTAACATACTTGGTCATGTGCTCTAACCACCTTCACCAGCCCTCAGTGTTCCCACGGAGATGATGAGGTAAGCCATTTTATTAATAAAATTTTTATGGGGTTTAAAAAATCATTTTCATATCCTGAATGATACAAAAGGTAAACTAATTGAAAGATTTATGATGTATGTGCTATTTGTTCAGATAATGATTTAAACACAGGTCATGTTGTATTATGGGATAATAGCAGACTACAAACAGGCCTTTTATAAAAATTTAGTTTCTATGAAATTTAGTTTATTGTTTTGTCTCATTTCCCAAAGTAACACTGATACATTGTTCTTTTCATTACTATAATGTCTCCAGTAAAAGTCCTCATAATGAAAGTAAAGTAATATATTTTATTGTCTAATTTGTTTATTCATTCTTTTATCTTGGGAATTTATTTTTGATAAATAAGAGTAAATATCTCACACTGTTAAAGTATTGAATTTAGCTCTGAAGGATGGTTATATGCTAAAGAAAGTTATAAATGCAACTTATTTTTGATCAATCACCCCTAACCAAAGTTTAGTTTTAATAACAAGGCTAATACTATATACTAATCTGTATACCTTGAAGCAATGTGGAAGTTGTAGAGGATTTTCCTGTTTTTGAGCTTAGGGTCTTTCAGCTGTTACATCTTTGCAAACAATGCAGATTAAACATTCATTATCTTGTAAAAAAATAAAAACAGCAGAAAGTGAAATCACAATTTTCAAAAACAATTTCATATTATTTATTAATAAAACCTCCAATGCAGCATAATAGTAGGTTTCATTCAATATGAAGAAATTTGCTCCTATGTTGCAAACTATGCAAGCTTAATTAGTAAACAAATAATTCTGTATTTATCTATTCTAGACAAATAATTACTGTTCAATTTTTTAGAAAAAAAATTTAGTAAACTCTAGATCTTACATTTTTTTTTTGAATGGCAACTCATTGAAGAGAAATTCTACTCAAAATAAAAATGAATCAATTTGAAGTAAATGGTTATATTACATATGATGTAATGAAACTACTGAGTAAATCTACATTTTAATATTTCTGTACTGTATGGAAAATTTCTCATATTTTATTGGTAAATTTATTCTCTAAGTTTTTTCCCCTTGGGGTTTTTATTAATTATTTCTGTGTTGATAATATATCTTATTCTAATTATACCTTAACACTGCCTTCCAAAGAGGTTGGACTGTTTAGTCTAGATCCTTGGTGAAACGATTGACTACTGGTTTTGCATGAAAATAGAATGATATTTTCACTTTGATGATGAGACTAAAACAACAGGCCAATATAAACAGACTTTTAAGTTTAATTGTTATATGGGTGGAATGATAGAACAATTTTAAGGACTTAAGGACTGCAAATCAGTGATTTTTCTGATTGGTATTTGTTAGTGAACTGGCCAAAAAAAAAAAAAATCAGTAATTTGTTAAATATTCTGTTCATTAATTGACATGTAATTTGAATGAGTTAAATAAACACAGGGTTAATTAAGCTGAATTAACAGAAATGAAATGCTGTCTGAAGACCTTTGATAATATTCTTCATGGTTTTCTTTGACACTTAAGCTACCAGCAAGACTTATGATCTACCTTTGTGCTTTTTTTCCCATGGAATTCTAATTTTAGTTTTAGAAATGACAAAGATAGTAAGTAGTTACCAAATAGTTTTATGTTTTCACATGTGTCTAGTTATCTTTGATTTTATGTTGGTCATTGTGTTTGAAAAGCTGCAGACATACCTTGATTTACCAAGCCCCACTTTTTTGTGCTTTAGGTTTGTGGTAACTTTTTATCAGGTAAGACCATTGGCATCATTTTCTCATTTCGTGTCTCTGTGTGATATTTTGATTATTTATAACAAACTTTCCAAACTTTCAGACTTTTTATTATTATTTCAAATTTTTCAGTTATTACTCTGTTATAGTGATCTGTGATCAGTGATTACAACTTCCTGAAAACTCAGATGATGGCTAGCCTTATTTTAGCAATAAAGTATTTTTTAATTAAGGTATTATGTTGGTTTTTTATTTATTTTTAATTTTTATTTTATTATTTTTTTAGACATAATGTCATTGCATACTTAATAGACTATTGTATAAATATAACTTATATATGCACTGGGTCATAAAAAATTGGCTCACTTTATATGTTTGTGGTTGATGTCTTCCTCCATCCAAAGAGGATTTTCTTTGCCTTTTACTGGCACATGGAAGCACTAGCCATTCATGGCCACTTAAATCCAAATTAAGAGTTAGATACATTCTGTGATGCAGAAAGAATTGAAGATGGGCAGCTCTCCATTTAGAACTGGCTTACTTCGGATGTAACTCCTAGAGTACAGTTCTTTGAGTCTCCATCTAAGTGAGAGATTGTCAAAATCTTCACCTTTCCTAAACCCTGGACTCTAGGTATTGTCTCTTGTCCTAAGTGTCACCAAAAGTGTAGCTCAGCTGATTTCCTTCGTCTTCAGGATTGGGAAGTAATTTATAAAGTAAAGACAATCCCAGGGCCAGAATTACCTTTTTGAATCTTACTTACAAAATAAGTATTGTTCTTCAGTACTTTTAAAAGATCATAAAGATGTAAAATATTTGTAAGATATGAAATCTAGTTTTTTAGTTATTTTTAGAGACAAAATGATTCCAAATCACTCTACCATTAACTGAAGTAGAAGTTCCATATTCTTTTTTTTTTTTTTTTTTTTAAGTAGGTTCCATGCCCAGTGTGGAGCCCAACATGGGGCTTGAACTCATAATTATGAAATCAAAACTCAGATCAAGCCAAGATCAAGAGTTGATCGTTCAACCAACTGAGCCACCCAGGAACCCCATCTCATATTCCTTTTAGTTGTAAATATTCCATCATGTAACTTCTTGGGTGTTTTTCCTTGTGAAAGTGTGTGTGTGTGTGTGTGTGTGTGTGTGTGTGCATGTCTGTGTCTACCAATTTATCAGTAGTTATCTAGTCCTAATAGAATAAAAATGAATGAGGTTTTATTTACATAGTTTCATTTCCTGACTTGTATGCGTGTGTGTGAACTTTGGTACAGAGTTTGGTCTGACATTTGGTCAGACAGATTTGTGTTTAACTCGTATTCGTCATTTACTAGCTATATTACCTTGGGCTAGATAATGTAATTAATCTCTCTAACTTGGGTTTTCTTGTGTATAAAATAAAAACTGCCTTACATTTACTGAGATATTTTATGTTACAGGCATAAAATAATACTCATATTTGATAAGAATATGGAGACTTTCCTATTCTTTCTCCCTCACATTTATTTTGTAATATTGAAGAGTTAAGTCTTTGAGTAATAGGCATTTACAAGACATCTTTTTCCCTCCAGTAATCTCTTGATTTATCTAAAACATCCACCTTTTAAAATACATTATTATTGTTATTATTTTTTTTGTCCATTTCCCCTACTAGACTGTACAGTTCTTAAGAACAGGGATTATGCTTTGCCTCTCTGTATCCCCAGAATCTAGTACAACTCCTCATAGAATATTAAGTGCTCTACATTTTTTGAATCCACAAATATTTGTATTTGGTTGTTTCAAGGATTCATCAAATACCCTTTAGGTTTTGCATCAACTTGAATAACAAAAGGAAATGAAATATTTGTCTGTAATAAATATTAAAAACTAAATATTTGTAAGTGTATCTAGCTCCTAGAATTGCATTTTCAACTGTATACTACCTTTATGAGGGTTCTGGAATATTTTTCTATGTACCTTATAAACTTTATACTAATTTGCACATAGAAAATTTTGAATCTGATTTTTTCCCTTTTTCTTTTCTGTACCTTTTCTTTTTTCCCTTCTCCCTCTCTTCCTTACTTTTAATATTTTCTACTGTAAAATGTAACACACTTCCAGAAAAGTGCATTCAATAGTTACATATATTTGATGAATAATTATTAAACAAGCATGTATGTAACTACAACCTCTGTCAAAATAAATAGGATGCTTGTATTTTGCTTCTTTTGCTCAATATTATGTTTATGAATTCTTTCATGGTATGTTGAATAGCTCTAGTTCATTTATTTTATTGCTATATGGCATTTCATAGTACATTTTTCTCATCCATTATACTACTGAGGGATCATTATTTCTAGTATTTAGTTATTCAGAATATTGCTAATGTGAACATTCTTGTATACGCCTCTGATACATGATCACTTTAGTCTCTTTAGTGAACAGAGAATAAGAGTAAATATTTCTAGATCATATTATACAGTATCTTTAGCCAGAGTAGATATAGGAAACTGCATTTTGATGTGATATACGATTTTATATTCCCATCATAGTGTATGAATGTTCCCAGATACTGCAAATTCTTTTAGTGTTAAAGATTTCTTTAGAAGATTTTTATTTATTTGTTTGTTTGTTTGTTTAAGAGAGAGAGAAAGAAATAGAGAGCACATAGTTTATCTCATTTAACTGTCAATTGGCATTTTCAAAGAATTTAATCTGATTGAACTCCTTTGCATGTTTTTATTGTATATTAGGATATTGTTCTTCTGAGGAGTGCCTGTTGTCTATTACTCATTTTTAAAAAATTGTGTTATTTGTCTCTTTCTTATTTTTATGTAGAATTCTAAACATTTGTCTCTTGTGTTACAAGTATGTTTTCCCAGTCTGAATTTTTTCTTTAACTGTCTTGATTTTTTTTTTTTGTCTGTGGGTTTTTAAAATTTATTTAAATTTTAGTTAACATACAGTGCAATATTAGCTTCTGGAGTAGAATTCTGTGATTCATCACCCAGTGATACAACACCCAGTGTTCATCAAACCAGTGCCCTCTTTAAGACCCTTCACCCATCTAGTGCACCCCCTACCCACCTCCCTCCATCAACCTTCAGTTTGTTCTCTATTGTTAAGAGTCTCTTAGGGCTTGTTTCCCCTCTCTCCTTTTTTTGTTTTCCCTCCTTCCATAAGTTCATCTGTTTTCTTTCCTAAACTCCATATATGAGTGGGATCATATGGTACTTGTTTTTCTCTGACTGGATTATTTCACTCAGCATAATACACTCTAGCTCATCCACATCATTGCAAGTGGCAAGATTTCATTCTTTTTTTATGGCTGGGTAATATTCCACTATATATACATATCACAACTTCTTTACCCATTCATCAGTCACTGGACATTTGGGCTCTCTCCATAGTTTGGCTATTGTTGATAATGCTGCTATAAACATCAGTGTGCATGTACCCCTTCAAATCCATATTTTTTATTCTTTGGGTAAATACATAGTAGTGCAGTTGTTGGATCATAGGGCAATTCTATTTTTTAACTTTTTGAGGAAACTCCAAAACATCTTCCAGAGTGGTTGCACCAGTTTTCATTCCCACCAACAATGCAAGAAGATTCTTCTTTCTCTGGATCCTTGCCAACATCTGTTGTTTCTTACATCATTAATTTTAGCCATTCTCAGAGGTGTGAGGTGGTATCTCATTATAGTTTTGATTTGAATTTCCCTGATGATGAGTAGTGTTGAGCATCTCTTCATGTGTCTGAAAGTCATCTGGATATCTTCTCTGGAAAAGTTTCTACTCATGTCTTCTGCCCATTTCTTAAATGGATTTGTCTTGATATTTTTTGGATAAGCAGAAGAAATTCATTTTAATGAAGTCAAATTTATTAATCTTGTTCTTTATAGCTAAGGCTTTGTGTCTTAAGAAGTATTGCCTACCCTGAGGTCAAAAGATATTCTCTTATACTATCCTTCATATATCTTTCAATTTTGTTATTCAACTTTAGATTTTTAAACTACTTGGAATTTATTTTCATGTATAGTGTGATTCATAGGTTCAATTTTATTTTTTTTCCAATATGGATATCCAATTTTTAAGCAACTCTTTTTTTTTTTTTAAAGATTTTATTTATTTATTTGACAGACAGAGATGACAAGTAGGCAGAGAGGCAGGCAGAGAGAGAGGAGGAAGCAGGTTCTCTGCTGAGCAGAGAGCCCGATGTGGGGCTCGATCCCAAGACCCTAAGATCATGACCTGAAGGCAGAGGCTTTAACCCACTGAGCCACCCAGGTGCCCCCAATTTTTAAGCAACTCTTAATGTGGTGCTTCACAGATACGTTAGATTATCATCATCATTATTAAAAGGGACATTTCATGGCATATTACTCTAAAATTTCTTCAATGTATCCCAAAAGGTTTGATAATTTTTGGGGGGTAAATTTCCCTATAGAGGTTTTGTGCAACTTTTATTTGATTTAATTCTAGATACTTGATATTTTTATTTTTTTTAAGGTTGTACTTATTTATTTGTCAGAGAGAGAGAGAGAGAGCACAAGAAGGGGGAGCTATAGACAGAGGGAGAAGCAGGCATACTACTAATTAAGGAGACAGATGAGAGACTTGATCCCAGAACCCTGTGATCATGCATGACCTGAGCCACCCATATATCCTTTTTATTCTGTTTTAAATGGAATGTTCAGCATTTTATTTTAAGAAGGCTCAGTTCTGTTCCTAGTGTGTACAAATTTTTATCATCAATGGCTTTTGAATTTTATTAGTGCTTTCTCTGCATTTATGGAGCTAATAATATATTTACCCCATTTTAATTTATTTTTTATTTTATTTTATTTTGTTTTTTTAAGATCTTATTTATTTATTTGACAAGAGATCACAAGCAGGCAGAGAGGCAGGCAGAGAGAGAGGAGGAAGCAGGCTCCCCACTGAGCAGAGAGCCGATGCAGGGCTCCATCCCAGGTCCCCGGGATCATGACCTGAGCCAAAGGCAGAGGCTTAACCTACTGAGCCACCCAGGTGTCCCTATCCCATTTTAGTAGTGAAT